>NW_027650229.1:0-132037 GCF_965287045.1 Carcharhinus amblyrhynchos | reverse complement strand
GGCGGGATGTCCCAGGTAGATTCTTTCACTCAGAGAGTGGGCTGGGGTTGCTGTGATGGTGGAATCGGACACTTTAGGAACTTTCAGGCGGTTATTGGATAGGCACATGGAGCAGGCCAGAATGATTGGGAGTGGGTTGGCTTGATCTTGGGATGGGACAGAGCTGGGGGGAGGAGGGGGGGGGGGGTGCGGTGGGGGGCACAACACTGAGAGCCTGCACTGTGCTGTAATGTTCCTATAATATTTTTTTTGCTTGGGAAGGGGGAACTCTTGGGGGGGAAAGGTGGGTAAACTAAAAGGAATTGTGATAGATTCACATAGACCCCGGGGGGGGGGGGGGGGGGGCCTTTAAAGGCCAGCCAGCCTGCTTCTACAGCCTTGACCACAGATGAAGCTGTGTTGTGTTCTGTGTGTGCTTTCTCCTCCCCACAAGCAGACATCACTAAAAAGAGGTTGTTCCAGTAGGTGGTGCCTTGCTGGTGGCAGAAGTGTGCTGACGGATTGGAATAGAACAGGACAAGAAGGAAGGTTTTTTGCTTTACAGACCACCCCCCTCCTCCCCCAATATTAATTTGTCTTTATTTTTTTATAATATACACAGGGGGAGGAGGAGTTTGGGAAGAAGGGATTTGATATTATTTTTTTTCCCCTCCCCTTCTTTTCTTTTTTTACAAATTCTTTTTAAAGATGTCCGCAGGCTGTCAGCCAAGCCAGTGCCGAGTGATTCCCACCAGGAGAGTTATTCTGAACGATACAACACAGCTACCTCACGACTATTGCACTACCCCCGGGGGACCCTCTTCTCCACCACTCCAGGAGGTAAGACAAATGCAGCCCTTTAAACCCAGCAGCCCAGAGCAGGAGGGAAGGATTGCAACATTACCGCGTGTAACTTCACCTAACAAAATAGGACACTGCCTCTGAAACTGCATGAGGACTTCAAACCCATTCCAAAATCGACAGTGAGGGGGGGGGGGGGGTTATTGGGTTTCTCCCCCTTAGTGAGTGAAAGAGAATGAGGATCCCAGCCCTGAGGGTGATATTTGTCCTCAGTCCCTCTCTCCCCCCCAGGGGGAGGGGGATCAGCTGTTACCAGCTGCTACATGTTGCCAGTTTCTGAGGCCGATACATCCGCCACTGCGACTCTCAGCAAACCTCCTCCTAACTTCACTCCCACTCTGCTCTCTCTCTCTCTCTCTGTGAGTGTGTGGGCCAAAGTAAAGCACTTGGGGGGGGGACAGAGTCCAGAAGGAGCTGGGGGCCGGAGTACACGGAGCAGTTAATCTTGGTGGGGGAACGCAGAAGGCAGAGTAATTTCTTTGAGATAACAAAAACAAAAATAGCGAGAGACACCCAGAGAGCCCAGAGCCTCACCACCAGCTCCCCTCTCTCCTTCCCTCCACCCCCCTCCCCTCCACCCCCCTCCCCTCCACCCCCCCTCCCCTCTCCTTCCCTCCACCCCCCCCCCCTCCACCCCCCCTCCCCTCTCCTTCCCTCCACCCCCCCTCCCCTCTCCTTCCCTCCACCCCCCTCCCCTCTCCTTCCCTCTCCTTCCCTCCACCCCCCCTCCCCTCTCCTTCCCTCCACCCCCCCTCCCCTCTCCTTCCCTCCCCCCCTCCCCTCTCCTTCCCTCCACCCCCCCTCCCCTCTCCTTCCCTCCACCCCCCCTCCCCTCTCCTTCCCTCCACCCCCCCTCCCCTCTCCTTCCCTCCACCCCCCCTCCCCTCTCCTTCCCTCCACCCCCTCCCCTCTCCTTCCCTCCACCCCCCCTCCCCTCTCCTTCCCTCCACCCCCCTCCCCTCTCCTTCCCTCCACCCCCCTCCCCTCTCCTTCCCTCCACCCCCCTCTCCCCCCCCTCTCCCCCCCCTCTCCTTCCCTCCACCCCCCTCTCCCCCCCCTCCCCCCCCCTCTCCCCCCCCTCTCCCCCTCTCCCCTCTCCCCTCTCCCCTCCCCCTCTCCCCTCTCTCCCCCCAGGTGCTGTAATGCTGTTTATCCAGACAGCAGCCTGTGATTAGTAAGGGGCATTTTAAATCGGTTTAGTTTTAAGAGCTGGTAGATTTCTTTGCATGAAAGCTCCCCGCCTCCCTCTCTACTCCCCCCCCCACCCCCACCTCCCCACCGCACTGTTAACGTCTTTGCAAAAATCCAAAGGGGAACTTGTCATTAACAAGGCAATGCTGGTTATTTGGGGAGAAGGTTGTGGGGGGGGGGGGGGGTTGGGGGACGGTTGGGTTTGGCTGACTGTTGAGGCATTAGTTCACTTTCCCTCCCTCTGCTGGTGGGAGTTCATGTTCTTGTGTCCATTTTTTAAAAAATATGAAGCTGATCGGTTTCCTTTTCATTTTGTTTCTTTGCCTGTCTGGGGTGAGGCCAATAACGAGGCCTCGCTGCCTCTTTTACTCAACGATCGCTCCCTCCCGAACAGTGAACTAATGCCCCTTAGAAAGGGGGTGGGGAGGAGTGGAAATCAGTGGGGTGGCACGGGGCCTCACCCCTCTCCACTCACACTGTCTGTACCTTTAAGACTTGATTCCCTGTAAAGACTCGCATTCCAACCATTATTCTGTAAATTGAGTTGGTGTCTTTATACACCCTGTTTGTGAACACAGCTCCCACTCACCTGACGAAGGGGCAGTGCTCTGTAAGCTCGTGCTACCAATAAACCTGCTGGACTTTACCCTGGTGTTGTGAGACTGTGCTTACCCCAGTCCAACACCGGCATCTCCACATCGTGGCCTCACATCGCCAGGGACCCGGGTTCAATTCCGGCCTGGGGTCACTGCCTTTGCACATTCTCCCCGTGTCTGCATGGGTTTCCTCTGGGTCGGAAAGACGTGCTGGTTAGGTGCGTTGGCCGTGCTAAATTCTCCCTCGGTGCGCCCCAACAGGCGCCAGAGTGTGGCGACTAGGGGAATTTCACAGTAACTTCATTGCAGTGTTAATGTCAGCCTACTTGTGACACTGATAAATAAACAAACTTTAAAACTTTAACTGCTGTCCTTCCCCAGTTTGGCCTACGTGTGTCCCCGAACTCTCAGCAATGTGGTCGAACTTTTTTTAACTGCCCCTCTTAAAATGGCTGAACAAGCCAGGGGCATTTAAGGATGGACACAGTGGTTAGCACTGCTGCCTCGGGTCACTATCTGTGCGGAGTCTGCATGTTCTCCCCATGTCTGCGTGGGTTTCCTCCGGGTGCCCCGCTTTCCTCCCACAGTCCGCAAAATGTGCGGGCTAGGTCATGCAAAATTGCCCCTTTAGTGGCAGGGAGATTAGCGGGGTAAATATGAGGGGTTACGGGAATAGGGCCTGGGTGGGGTTGTGTGGGGTCGATGGGCTGAATGGCCTCCTTCTGTAGGGATTCTACATTTCTACAGCCCGTGAGAGGATAAAGGAGAAAGTCATAGCATTTCCCCGGATAGAAATGTCACTTACTAGGAGACATGGGCTTACGGTAAAGGGGGGAAAGTTTAAAGTGATGTGAGAGATAAGATTTTTTTTACACAGAGGACAGTAAGTGCCAGAGGAAGGCGGTGGAAGCAGAGACAACAGCAGCATTTATCAGGCATCTTGACAGGAAACAGAGGGATTATAGACCTCGTGGCAGCAAAAAGCTCTTTAGAAAGATATCATGTGTCGGTGCAGGCTTTGACACGGGAATGGGAGGCAGCCAGAGGGATAGAAATCAGATGTTGGAGCAGGCTGGCTGGATCAAAGGGCCTGTTCCTGTGCTGTAATGTTCTTTTAAAGAAAAGTCTTTGCATTTATATAGCACCTTTCACGAACTTGCAGCCCACACAGTATTGTCAAAGAACATAGGAAGCACAATTCCCCTAACCGACACATCTTTGGACACTAAGGGGCAATTAGCACGGCCAGTCCATTGGGGTGGTTAGCACTGTTGCTTCACAGCGCCAGGGACCCCTGTTCTGGTTCCCGGCTCGGGTCACTGTCTGTGTGGAGTCTGCACATTCTCCCGTGTCTGCCTGGGTTTCCTCCGGGTGCTCCGGTTTCCTCCCACAGTCCAAAGGTGTGCGGGTTAGGTGGATTGGCTGTGCTAAATTGCCCCTTAGTGGCAGTGGTTTAGCAGGATAAATAAGGGGTGTTATAGGGCCTAGGTGGGATTGTGTTCAGCGCAGGCTCGATGGGCTGAATGGCCTCCTTCTGCACTGTAGGGATTCTGTGTTCCGGAATTACTAGCTGTGGAACTGGACAAAATCTGCCTCAGTGCACCCATTGGGTGCAGGAAGGAAAAACAGGAATTTCGATTGCAGGGAGTGAGAAATTAGTGTCAATGATCCCTTTATCAAGACTCCCACACTCAACGGCGATGGATACCCTCCCGACTGCCCATGTAGGTGGTTAATATTTTGATTTTGTGTGCCTGTAATTGGCCACCTCTCTGTTATACCCCTACCTGGCATTCCTAGTCCAGAATGGGCTGCAATGTTTGGGGCGGGGGGTCCTGTGGCGGTCCAGGGGGGCGGGGGGTCCTGTGGCGGTCCGGGGGGGCGGGGGGTCCTGTGGCGGTCCGGGGGGGCGGGGGGTCCTGTGGCGGTCCGGGGGGCGGGGGGTCCTGTGGCGGCCTGGGGGGCGGGGGGTCCTGTGGCGGTCCGGGGAGGGGAGAGAATCAGACAAGTGGAATTGATGGAAGTGGGATATTGGTGGGAGGGGAATTTGCTTGTGTGAGGGCTGATGGATGGGAAAGGGATTGGGGGTGAGGCTTAACAATGCGTATTAGTGAATAAATAACGGGAATGGACTGGGCATCATTGGTGAAGGGGGCAATGGTCCCAATTCTGACGACTATTGAAACGATTAACTGGAATGACCAGCTCCTAGGAATCTACGGAGTATTCCGAGATGGGAAATCTCCCCCATACTTACCCCAATCTTTCAATGTGTCAGTGGTGGAATGTGGTTAGATTTTGGGAAGGGAGTGGTGTAGTGCTACTGTCGCTGGACTAAGAACAACTCAGCAAACAGGCCCTTCGGCCCTCCAAGCCTGCACCGCTCATTGGTCCAACTAGAACATTCGCTTGTATCCCTCCATTCCCAGTCTGTTCATGTGACTATCCGGATAAGTCTTAACCGATCCCAGCGTGTCCGCCTCCACCACCCTGCTTGGCAGCGCATTCCAGGCCCCCCCGCCCTCTGTGTAAAAAAAAACGTCCCTCTGATATCTGAGTTAAACCTCACCCCTCTCGTGTGGAGTTTGCATGTTCTCCCCGTGTCTGCGTGGGTTTCCTCTGGGTGCTCCAGTTTCCTCCCACAGTCCAAAGATGTGTGAGTTAGGTGGATTGGCCAGGTTAAATTGCCCCTTAGTGTCAGGGGGACTGGCTAGGGGAAATGCATGGGGTTATGGGGATAGGGCCTGGGTGGGATTGTGGTCAGTGCAGACTTGATGGACCGAATGGCCTCCGTCTGCAGGATTCTAAGATCCACTATTCTCCCTCCATCAATCTTCTCTGTTACTTCATCGAAAATTCAGTGTGATTAGTCGAGCACAGTTGTGTTACAGAAACCATGTTGGCTCAATTAACTTAACCTCTCCAAGTGCCTTATTGATTTATTTCCACTCCCCACCCCTCCACACGTGGTGTTAAACTAACCGGCCTACCATTGCTAGGAGTGTCTTTGCAACCTTTCCTGCCACTCTTCAATCCCCCCTCCTCTCCCCCGGGGAATCATAGAATCCCTACAATGCAGAAGGAGGCTACTCGGCCCATCAACTCTGCACCTACCACCATCCCACCCAGCCCCTATCCCCAAGCATTAAACCTAGCTAGTCCCCCTGACACTAAGGGGCAATTTAGCACGGCCAATCCACCTAACCCGCGCGTCTTTTGGAGTGTGGGAGGAAACCGGAGCACTCGGAGGAAACCCACGCAGACACGGGGAGGATGTGCAGACTCAGCGCAGACAGTGACCCAAGCTGGGAATGAAACCTGGGTCCCTGGCGCTGTGAGGCAGCAGTGCTAACCCACCGTGCCACCTGTAAGACTGAGAGATCATAGCAGACCCTCCAATGCCCACCCCCCCTGTCCCACTTCCTCAGCAGCCCCTCCTGGCTGGCTTGAGACCAGCCTACCCTAAGCGTCGCCACCCTCTCCATTTCCCTCCTTCCCCCCCCAGTTGCCTCCACTTCAATAGTCACAGGGTAGGGACTCTCTGATCTCACTTTGGCCGCCCCGCTGCCAGTGGGAACAGAGAATTTGGCACTCCGGTTCACTCCCAGCGGCCCAGGAGAATCCCAGCCGCCAGCGATGGGCAATTGTGCAGCACAGAAAGTGGCCCTTCGGCCCATCGAGGTGGGTGCAGCCATGAGAATTTTCAAATCGAGATGTTATTTGTCTGGGGGATGATAGGAAAACGGGCCCTGTGGGAGTTCACACACACGGGGTACTGGATGGCCTGAAGTTTATGGAGGTTAGAAAATGGGAGAGCATTCGGGAATGTGCTGGAATAGTCTAATCCTGAGGTGACAAAGGCAAGAGTGAGGGTTTCAGTAGCAAAAGGTCTTTAAAACCCACCTCTCTGAGGAGGAGGGCACTTGGGTTCTTGGAACTTAGTGAGTCATGCCCTTGTGGTTTCACATAGCGGAACTGAACAGATTAGGGATTTAGGATGCTGGATTCTCCAAAGGGAACTAAATAATCATTTTAAATCTGGCATTGATAGATTTTGTTAGCTAAAGGGGTGTGGGAGGAAGCAGGTGCGTGGAGTGAGGTCAGCCAGAGTCTCACTGAATGGTGCCAGACAGGGGCTAAAAGGCAAAAACCGTGGATTTAGGGGTTGTTGGATCAGCTATGATCTTATTGAATGGTGGCGCAGGCTGGAAGGGCTGAATGGCCCCTACTCCAGTTCCTAATTCTTATGGTCTTGTCCGTATCTTCTAGTGAGCCTTGCAAAAGGGCATGGTGTGAATGAGTGTCGGTGTGTGTGTGTGTGTGTGTGTGTGTGTGAGAGAGCGTTACACCGTGGGTGAAATGTAAAGCAGAGCGTGCGGGCGTTCAGTGTCTGTGTGGGTGTTTTAATTTCCTTGGTGACGGAGTGGGGGCAAATATTTGTTCCATGCTCAGGTGCAAAGCCAGTGCAGCTTCCTGTTCTGTGTGAGCCGCGTTTAGTTTTGCTGAGGTGATTTGCTGTGTGCGGAGAGTTGCCACAGGCGGCCTGTGGTAACTGAGCTCCTTCTCCACCCAACAACACAGAACAAAGAACAACACAGCCCGGGAAACAGGCCCTTCGGCCCAACGAGCCCACACCGCCATTTTAACAATGTGAGTTCCCTCTTCCACCCTTGACCCATCTCTACGCTTATGGCACTCCACATTGGAAACCAGATTGAGGGGAGACTAATTTAGGGACAATTGTTACACCAATCAGCCCAAGAGCACATCTTTGGGGTGTGGGGAGGAAACCGGGAGCACCCGGAGAAAACCCACGCAAGCACGGGGAGAATGTGCAAACTCCCACAGACACCGGCCCAAATGATATTAACTAGCCCCATTCTACACCCTCCTCCAATATCCTCCCTGTCCTTTCTTTTCCTCGAGCATTTAATCAGTTTTCAGCACAGAAAGAGGCCCTTCGGCCCATCAGGTCTGCACCAGCCATTAAGCACCCATCTATCCTAATCCCATTTTCCAGCACTTGGCCTGTAGCCATGTCTGCTACGGTGTTTCCAGCGCTCATCTAAATGCTTCTTAAATGTTTCAGGCAGTGAGTTCCAGATCCCCCCCCACACCCTCCGTGTGAGAAAGGTTCTCCTCAAATCCCCTCCAAATCCCCTACCTTTAAATCCGTGCCTTAAATCATTGACCCCTCTACTGAGGGGAAATGTTTCTAGCTGTCTATCCTATCTCTGTCCCTCCTTATTTTGGACATCCCAGTCAGGTCTCCCTCTGCATTAATAACCTCAGCCTAACCAGCCGCTGTTCATCGCTGACCCCACGTCCTGGTGAATGTCCCCCGCACCCTCTCCCAGTGCACTCCTATAGTGTGGTGACCAGAACTCCAAACTCTAGCTGTGGCCTCACCAGCGATTTATCCAGATTCCCAGGTGGAAGTTGCTGCTGAACTCGCCTGCTCCCATCTTTTTCCCAATTCCAGATCCCGTGCAGACGTTGCGGGAAGCAATTGAATATCTCCGTGTTCCCCGTTTGTTGCCTCATGGTTCCAAAGTTTCTGCCGGTAACTTTCTGTCTGAACTCTTTGTCTAAAGCCTTCAGTAACTCTGCTGGCAGCCACCCCCTTCCATAATCCTCCCCGTCCCCAAGGAGAGATCAATCCTTGTGGTCTCGCAATGGAACTGATACCCTCAACGTAGAAACTCGAAGCAGTCCTTCAAGCCTGCTCCACCATTAGAACATAGAACAGTACAGCACCATGCAGGCCCTTCGGCCCTCAATGTTGTGCCTGCTCCCATCTTTTCCCAATTCCAGATCCCACACAGGCCTTGCAGGAAGCAATTGAATAAATCTCTGCTATGTCCGAACCCAAGATCAAGCTATCCCACTCCCTATCATTCTGGTGTGCTCCATGTGCCTATCCAATAACTGCTTGAAAGTTCCTAAAGTATCCGACCCCACTATCACAGCAGGCAGTGCATTCCACACCCCAACCACTCTCTGAGTAAAGAATCTACTCGGACATCCCTCCTATATCTCCCACCATGAACCTTATAGTTATGCCCCCTAGTAACAGCTACACCCACCTGAGGAAATAGTCTCTGAACGTCCACTCTATCTATCCCCCTCATTATCTTATAAACCTCTACTAAGTCACCTCTCATCCTCTTCTGCTCTAAAGAGAACAGCCCTAGCTCCCTCAACCTTTCCTCATAAGACCTACCCTCCAAACCAGGCAGCATCCTGGTAAATCTGCACTCTCTCCAATACTTCCACATCCTTCTTATAGTGAGGTGACCAGAACTGCACACAATACTCCAAATGTGGTCTCACCAAGGTCCTGTACAGTTGCAGCATAACCCCACGGCTCTTAAACTCAAACCCCCTGTTAATAAACGTTAACACACCATAGCCCTTCTTCACAGCTCCATCCACTTGAGTGGCAACCTTCAGGGATCTGTGGATATGAACCCCAAGATCTCTCTGTTCCTCCACATTCCTCAGAACCCTGCCATTGACCCTGTAATCCGCATTCAAATTTGTCCAACCAAAATGAATCACCTCGCACTTATCAGGCTGATTATCAAATTCAATATCCTGATTTTCCCCACATATATCTTGATCCCTTTAGCCCCCTAGAATGATGTCTAATTTCTTCTTGAAATCCCACAACGTTTTGGCCTCAACTACTTTCTAGAAACAAATAAACTACAAAGGGTCGTGAGTGTAGCCCAACCCATCAGGCAAACCAGCCTCCCATCCAGTGACTCTGTCCACACTTCCCGCTGCCTTGGAAAAGCAGCCGGCATAATTAAGGACCCCACGCACCCCGGACATTCTCTCTTCCACCTTCTTCCATTGGAAAAAAGATACAAAAGTCTGAGGTCACGTACCGACTGACTCAAGAACAGCTTCTTCCCCGCTGCCGTCAGACTTTTGAATGGACTTTTAACTTGCATTAAGTTGATCTTTCTCTACACCCTAGCGATGACTGGAACACTACATTATGCACTGTCTCGTTTACTTCTCTATGAACAGTATGCTTTGTCTGTATAGCACACAATACTTTTCACTGTATGCTAATACATGTGACAATAATAAATCAAATCAAAAACTTTCTGTGGGACTGAATTCCACGCATTCCCCACCCTCTGGGTGAGGAAATTTCTCCTCACCTCAGTCCTAAAAAGTTTACCCCTTATCCCCAAACTCTGACCCCTAGTTCTGAACTCCCCCACCATCGGGAACATTCTTTCTCAATCTACCCTGTCTAACCCTGTTTGAATTTTTGTAAATTTCTATGAGATTCCCCTCTCACCCTTCCAGTGAATATAATCCTAACCGACTCAGTCTCTCCTCCTGTGACAGACCTGCCGTCCCGGGAATCAGCCTGGTAAACCTTCGCTGTGCTCCCTCTGTAGCAGGGACATCCTTCCCCAGATAAGGACACCAAAACTGCACACAATACTCCAGGTGTGGCCTCACCAACACCCTGTACAATTGTAGCAAAACATCCCTATCCCTACACTCAAATCCTCTCACTATGAACATATCATTTGCCTTCTTTACTGCCTGTTGTACCTGCGCGCTTACTTTCAGTGACTGATGCAGAAGGACTCCAAGGTCTCGCTGAGTATCCAACTCTCTCAATTTACACCCATTCAAATAATAATCTGTCTTCCTATTATTGCTACCAAAGTGGATAAGCTCACATTTATCCACGTTATACTGTATCTGCCATGCTTGCCCACACACTCAACAGAAGTATCTCTGTATCCTCCCCACAGCTCACCCTCCCACCCAACTTTGTATCATCTGCTAATTTGGAGATAATACATTCAGTTCCCCCTTCCAAATCATTAACATATAATGTGAACAGTTAGGGTCCTGGCACAGATCCCTGTGGAATCCTGCTAGTTAATCAGAGAAAAGACCCATTTATCACAGAAATCATTGACTCCCGAAGGTGCAGAAGGAAGCCATTCGGCCCATCGATTCTGCAACGAAAGCAATCCCACCCAGGCCCTAGCCCCATGCATTTACCCCGCTAATCCCTCTAATCTATGCATCCCAGGACACTAAGGGGCAACTTAGCCTAACCAATGCACCTAACCCGCACATCTTTAGACTGTGGGAGGAAATCGGAGCACCCGGAGGAAACCCACGCAGACACGGGGAGAACGTACAAACTCCACACAGACACAGTGACCCAAGCTGGGAATCGAACCCAGTTCCCTGGCACTGTGAGGCAGCAGTGCTAACCACTGTGCCACGAGCACTTTGCTTTCTATCTGCTAACTAGCTTTCATCACTGTACTGTTCTCTGGTGGGCCTCCCCTGCACCCGCTTCCAAGGCCTTAGTGGAAAGTATACGTGAATGAGGTCTGATATAGTTAATTTTTAGGCAGATGTAATTGCGATGTACGTATACGTATTGGAGTTTGGGATGCGCACTGCCCCTTTAAGGGAACAGGACAGGTGACCCCCGGGCTCTGCCCTGGGACCCTGTTGGGCTGTCTTAGACCTGAGTGTGAATGAGTGCACGCCCTCATTAACCGGCTCCCAGAGTTGAAGTATTTACTTTATTAATAGAGGAGCACGAACAGAATGGATAAGGAGCAGCTGTTCCTCTTAGTTGAAGTTAATTTGGTGGCCCGGTGGCACAGTGGGTTAGCACTGCTGCTTCACAGCTCCAGGGACCCGGGTTCGATTCCCGGCTCGGGTCACTGTCTGTGTGGAGTCTGCACATCCTCCTCGTGTCTGCGTGGGTTTCCTCCGGGTGCTCCGGTTTCCTCCCACAGTCCAAAGATGTGTGAATTAGGTTGATTGGCCGTGCTAAAATTGCCCCTTAGTGTCCTGAGATGCGTAGGTTAGAGGGATTAGTGGGTAAAATATGTAGGGATATGGGGGTAGGGCTTGGGTGGGATTGTGGTCAGTGCAGACTCGATGGGCCAAATGGCCACTGTAGGGTTTCTAAGGGTCAGCCACGAGGGGGCATAGGTTCAAAGTGAGGGGCAGGAGGTTTTGGGAGGGGGAGGAATGTGAGGAGAACCTTTCATACCCAGAGGGCGATGATGGTCTGGAATGTGCTGCCTGGGAGCCGGGTTGCCTCACAATCTTTAAAGCAAAGTTTATTTATTAGTGTCATAAGTGGGCTTACATTAACACTGCAATGAAGTTACTGTGAAAATCCCCCTAGTCGCCACACTCCTGTTCGGGTACACTGAGGGAGAATTTAACACGGCCAGTGCACCCTAACCAGCACGTCTTTCGGACTGTGGGAGGAAACCGGAGCACCCGGAGGAAACCCACACAGACATGGGGAGAATGTGCGGACTCTGCACAGACAGTGACCCGAGCTGGGAATCGAACCCGGGTCCCTGGAAGGCAGCAGTGCTAACCCACTGTGCCACCGTGTGGCCCTAAGGACCTGGATGAACACTTGGCACATCATAGCTTTGGGTCAAGTGCTGGGTAATGGGATTGGATGGGAGGTCAGATGTTTCTCATGTGTTGGTACAGATCCGATGGGCTGAAGGGCCTCATTTTGCACTGTATAATTCTATGATTCAAGCCTATCTTGTGATTCTTCATGCCCCTTACTCCACAGGGGCAATAGTAACATCCCCCCCCCCCCCCCGCCGGATTTGCGCTATCTTCCGGCAGTTTGCTTTGCCAAGAAGCTGAGTTCAGGTTCCCTGCGGTCTTGTTTGCAGGCACCCGGATTATTTACGACCGCAAGTTTCTCATGGAGTGCCGCCATTCCCCGATCGCCAAGACCCCGCCTCGCTACCTCCCGCACATCCCGGGTGTGACCACCCCTGGCACTGCCGACGACCCCAAGGCGGAATCCAACGACACCAGTCACTGTGCCGACAACAACCGCGAGGGGAAATCAGCCGCCGGTGAGATTTTACAATATTTAAATCGCCAGAGCGACGGCCGTTCCGGTTTTGACCCTGTAATTTGTACGTGTTGAAGTGACGGGTGATGACAAAGACCAGAATGGATAAACCGCGTGTTTCCAGGTCTGGCTGGTCTAGTCGTAACAATCCTCATTGTTATTCAATGTGTCTGAACCACATTTGTGCATATTATCTCTGCACATATACACCGCCCTCCCTTCCTGTACACTTCCCTCTGCACCCGTTTGCTGTCCCACTTTCCTTCCCGTTTTCCTTCTCTCTGTTTTTCTCTTATTCCTGCCCATTTTCCTAAAATGTTTTCCCCCCTCTCATTCCCCTCCCTGTTACCGCAACCCTTCCTGGGTCACACAGTCGGGAATTCCCTGGGATTTCCCTTCCTACGTCACGCACTCGAGAATTCCCTAGGATTTCCTTTCCTGCATCATGCACTTGAGAATTCCCTGGGATTTCCCTTCCTACGTCACACACTCGAGAATTCCCTGGGATTTCCCTTCCTACATCACACACTCGAGAATTCCCTGGGATTTCCCTTCCTACATCACACACTCGAGAATTCCCTGGGATTTCCCTTCCTACGTCACACACTCGAGAATTCCCTGGGATTTCCCTTCCTACGTCACACACTCGATAATTCCCTGGGATTTCCCTTCCTACGTCACGCACTCGATAATTCCCTGGGATTTCCCTTCCTACGTCATGCACTCGAGAATTCCCTGGGATCTCCCTTCCTACGTCACGCACTCGAGAATTCCCTGGGATTTCCCTTCCTACGTCACGCACTCGAGAATTCCCTGGGATTTCCCTTCCTGGGTCACGCACTCGAGAATTCCCTGGGATTTCCCTTCCTGGGTCACGCACTCGAGAATTCCCCAGGATTTCCCTTCCTACGTCACGCACTCGATAATTCCCCGGGATTTCCCTTCCTGGGTCACGCACTCGAGAATTCCCCAGGATTTCCCTTCCTACGTCACACACTCAAGAATTCCCTGAGATTCTCCAGTCTCCCAGTCCTGTGTTTCCTGCTGCTGGGAGGTGGTACCTTATTTGCTAGGGGCGGGATTCTCCAGTCCCGCCGCCGTCAATGGGAATCCCCATTGATGTCACCCCACGCTGGTGGGAAAGCCGCAGGCGGAGGTTCCCCTGCCAGCGGGACTGGAGAATCCCGCCGGCGTCAATGGTCGGAGAATTCCAGCCGTAATGTTTAGTTCTGGGCGGGTGGGTGTTGTGAAGGTGAGGGAGCTAAAATGCTGGGATTTCGAGATTGCCAGGACACTTAAAAAGAAAATGGCAGAAGGTTACCCGTGTTTGTTTCAGAGAGTCAGAATAGAAGAGGTGGAAACAACAGGTGGGCTTACGTAGCTGGAGAACTGGGGACATGGTGTCTGCAAGAAGTGCAGTCCAGGTTGATGTTTTGTTAGAGCTGGATTGGTTTAACAAACCCTCAAAGGCCCTTTGTCATGGAGATGGGTGGAGCTTACAAGGATTCCCTGTGTAGCGGGGGAACAGGATGCCAAAGATATGCTGTTGCGAGCAGATTCCAGACGACTAGGGCTCAGAGAATCCCTGGAAGCCATTTATGACTCCATGTAACTGCTCCGGGAAACCTGGAAGCAGTGCCGGCTCAATAAAGCTCGGTGGCCTGTGAAACTGAGTGGGTAATTGGAAGTGGGAGGGCAGCTCTGTAAGCCTCGTGCAGCGCAGTCTCGGGAGAAGAGATTGAACCCTTGGCGGGTGCGCAGCTGTTGGAGCAGTGCAGTGCAGGATGGAGTGGTGTTTGAGGGAATTTCGAGACTGGATGTTCGAAAGTGCAGAGTTGAAATCCCCTGCTGAGGGGAAACAGAGTCCTGCCATGGTGTGGTGACTCACTGTGGTTACTGATGTCTGGGTGAGGAGGTGACACATCTGTGGTTCCTGCCTAGTTCACATTTGCAAGTTAGTGTGCCGTGTTTGAGCACAGTTTGCCTGTTAATTCATATTTACCTCATGTTTTGAATGTTAAAGGACAGGCTAGATATTGTAGATTGTTTTACTTTTCCTGTACTTGTACTGGTAAAGTTTAGAGATTTCAGGCTCTCTAGGAACAGAAAGTATTTCTTGATAAGGGAAGTTAGATCGAGGAGTTGCAGCTCTAAGTTGCCTTGGATTTGGGCTCCGTTCCTTATGGTATTAACTACATGGCTCCACTGATGATTCTGCCTGAGAGAGTCCGCCACCCTCTGGGTTCCCATTAGTCCATCAAGTCAGGTGACCCTTCCACTGTCCTGCCTTAAAGAGACAGGCGCCGCGTACACAGCAGAATCCCGCGGCTTTATTCTCCATGTGGGTAACTGGGCTTTGTCTACATTAACAAATAGTTATTGGCCTAGATTAGAAAGGGGAACCTGGGTGTCTTTGGGTCAGCATGGGCGGGATGGGCCAAATGGCCCCCTTCTAGGCTGTATCATTTCTATGGTTCTATGGAACACAAGTAATAGTTGGAAGCATGGCACAGTTTTTAACCAAGCATAAGATACAGGAGCAGAATTAGGCCATTCAGCCCATCAAGTCTGCTCTGCCATTCAATCATAGCTGATATGTTTCTCAACCCCATTCTCCCACCTTCTCCCCGTGACCTTTGATCCCCTTACCAATCAAGAACCTATCTAACGGCTCAATAAACTCGGCGGTCTATGAAATTGAACCGGTAATTGGAGGCGGGGGGGGTGCAGCTTTGTAAGCCTCGTGGAGCGCAGTCTCGGGAGAAGAGATTGAACCCTCGGGAGGTGCGCAGCTGTTGGAGCAGTGCAGGATGGACTCACTAACCCGGCCTCCACAGCCTTCCGTGGCGATGAATTCCACAGATTCGCTGCCCTCTGGCTGAAGAAATTCCTCCTCGTCTCAGTTCCTTTACTCTGAGGTTGTCTCCCCAGATCCCACTAATGGAACCATCTTCCCACATCCACTCCATGCAAGGCCTCCCAGTATTCTGTTAAGTTTCAATGAGGTCCCTCATCTAAAGTCCATCGAGTACAGACCCAGAGTCCTCAGACACTCCTCATACATCAAGCCTTTCCTTCCCGGGATCATTCTCCTGAACCTCCCCTGGACCCTGGACCCTCTCCGAGGCCCAGCACATCCTTCCGTAGATTGGGTTGCTAGATCAATGGGGTTAAGATTCGCAAAACCAAATGGTTTAAAAGCTCCAATTGGAAAATCCAGTCTCCAGGAAGGAAGGTTGATGGTTTACGATCCCAAGTTTAAGAGGTTGGGAAGAGAGGTAGGGAGGAAGGATGGGTGGGCTACCCAAACATGCAATTTTCACAGTAACTTCACTGCAGTGTTAATGTAAGCCTACTTGTGACACTAATAAATAAATTTTAGCGCCAAAAGTATGTCAAAGAGACACTGATGCATCAAATGCATTATCTTGGGGTGGCACGATGGTCAGCATTGCTGCCCCACAGCGCCAGGGACCCAGGTTCAATTCCCAGCTGGGGTCACTGTCTGTATGGAGTCTGCACATTCTCCCCGTGTCTGTGTGGGTTTCCTCTGGGTGCTCCGGTTTCCTCCCACAGTCTGAAAGATGTGTGGAGCAGGATTGCCACAGCCTGGGTGGGTGGTGTTATTAGAGAACAGCCAGGCCAACCAGCCCGCGGATCCGCAAGTGGTGGCTCCTTCCGTGAGACTTGGCAAGTGCGGGTCTCCTGACTTCAACCAGAGGAGCCAAAGTCTAACTCCTTCCTGCAAAGACTCTGCACGTTTATTCATTCGTGAGACGTGGGCGTCGCTGGCTGGGTCAGCATTTATTGCCCATCCCTAGTTGCCCTTGGAGGGCAGTTCAGAGTCAACCCCATTGCTCTTGTCCTGGAGTCACATGTAGGCCAGACCGGGTAAGGACGGCAGATTTCCTTCCCTAAAGGACATTAGTGAACCAGATGGGTTTTTCTGACAATGGTTTCATGATCATCAGTAGATTCTTAATTCCTGATTCTTTTTGTACTGAATTCAAATTTCCCCACTCTGCCGTGCCGGGATTGGAATCCGGGTCCCCAGACTATTAGCTGAGATTTCGGCTTAATAATGTAACAATATCTTTGAACCACAACATTACATGACCCTGTCGATCATCCCTCCCAGGGCAATGTAAGTGAACAAAAGTCCGTTAGCTGGACTTAACCAGTTGCAATATTGAAATGAGGAATTATCCTGCTCCACCAGCATCTGAACTGTATTCCTGCCAGACATACTGACTGCCTGTAGAATCATGCATTCTCCTGAAACCAACAAAAAATGCTCAACATTACGTCACAGATGCCTCCGTTGCTTAAGCTTCAGTCGCCCTGCCTATATTTTGGCTTGATTGTACATCTCCTCGGATCCCACTTAAAATAATTAAGATGCTGGAATATTAGCGGGTAACTCTCTCTCTCTCTCTCTCTCTTTTTCTCTCTCTCTCTCTCTCTCCCTTTTTGTTGTTTCTGCAGGGGAGGATGCTCAGTTCGAGATGGACATCTAATCGCGCCAGTGGCCTGACTCCAGTCTCCACTCCCCGATGACACTGCTTGGTGTTCCGAAACCCACCCCACCCCAACCCCGGGGGCCTTCGCAGCGGTATACAAGTTCCTTCCCCCCCCCCCTCCCCCTCCGACTGTCCCTCACCGCCAAACAGAAGAAAAACAGAAGTTAACACCGATAACTTGTTTTAGTTTTTGTCCGGAGGTTAATCCTGCAATGACTGCACAAAGTCATGTGTTTTTTGCGACAGAATAATTTGGTCTTTGTTCCAAATTCTTGGAGGAGGGTGGGGTGGCGATTTCTGAAGGGTGAAAGTTTTGTAAGAGAAACAAATTCTTTTTTTTCAAACTGTTTGTACTCGAAGCAATACCAAAGCCATTCCCATAACCCAGCCACAGTGTAAAACTGCTGAGAATGATGTTTAAATTCAGCTTTGGAAAGGGTTTCTGTGGGCTGACAGCTGGCTTGTACTCTGGTCTATTTTGGGGGAGAATTTTTTTTGGGGAACGCTGTTTTGATTTCCGCGACAGCGCCATCGCGAGCGCCTTGCTTTACCTCTGTTCAATTATAATCCGTTCAACTCCCAGCTGGCCATCGTTTCTCATTTCGTCCCGTGGGTTTAAAGTTCGTAAAGTTTATTTATCAGTGTCACAAGTCGGCTTACGTTAACACTGCAATGAAGTTACTGCGCAAATCCCCTGGTCGCCCACACTCCTGTTCGGGTACGCTGAGGGAGAATTTAGCACAACCTAACCAGCAATTCTTTCAGACTGTGGGAGGAAACCCACGCAGACACGGGGAGAATGTGCACAGCAACCCAAGGTCGGGAATCGAACCTGGGTCCCAAGTACAGGCAGCGCCCAAAGGAACAGGCACAGGTGGGAGTCAGTGTTTCTGGGATATCAGGTTGTTAGTTCATGATCGGATATTTAATCAGTAAGGCGGGAGAGTGGAGTTGAGGATTATCCGCTCGGATCAGTCATGATCTGATTGAATGGTGAGCAATGGGCTGAATGGCCTACCTGGAATCGAACCCGGTACTTGGCACTGTGAGGCAGCAGAGCTAACCACTGTGCCACCGACTGTATCACCTTGGTGAATCTTCCCAGCACTCCTCCTTCATGATGGGAATATGAGTCCTGAGTGCTTTATTTTTATAAATAGGGAATAGTGCAGGCCTGGGCGAGGTTCAGGTAGATGAGTGTCTCAGAGGTGAGTGTGGGTGTTTGTATGTGAGAGTCCGCAGCTGAGAGCAGCTGTGGGATATTGTCATCGTACGCTGGTTAGCTGAGAATTAAAGGGGCTATCTTCATAGATACAGTGGCACAGTGCTCTATGCTGTTGCCTGGGACCCGGGTTCGATTCCAGCCTTGGGTCACTGCCTGTGTGGAGTTTGCACATTCTCCCCGTGTCTGCGTGGGTTTCCCCCAGGTGCTCTTCCTTCCATACTCCAAAGTTTTTTGATTTGATTTATTATTGTCACATGTATTGTAATACAGTAAAAGTATTGTTTCTTGCACGCTATACAGTCAAAACATACCGTTCATAGAGAAGGAAAGGAGAGAGTGCAGAATGTAGTGTCATAGCGAGGGTATAGAGATAGATCAAGTTAATGCGAGGTAGGTCCATTCAAAAGCCTGATGGCAGCAGGGAAGAAGCTGTTCTTGAGTCAGTCGGCACGTGATCTCAGACTTCTGTATATTTTTCCCAACGGAAGAAGGTGGAAGAGAGAATGTCCGGGATGTGTGGGGTTCCTTAATTATGCTGGCTGCTTTTCCAAGGCAGCGGGAAGTGTAGACGGAGTCAATGGATGGGAGGCTGGTTTGTGTGATGGACGGGGCTACATTCATGACCTTTTGTAGTTCCTTGTGGTCTTGGGCAGAGCAGGAGCCCAGACCAAGCTGTGATACAACCAGAAAAGAATACTTTCTACGGTGCACCTGTAAAAGTTGGGTGAAAGTTGTAGCGGACATTCCAAATTTCCTTCGCCTCCTGAGAAAGGAGAGCTGTGTACGTGAGATGTATTTCAGTCCCACCACCCACACAATTCGATATACCTTTTTTAAGTAGCTAATTCTTTCTGAAAGATTTGATGTGCTGTAACAGTGGGGGAGAGAGAAGCCCACTTTGTTTTTATTTGTCAGCGGGAGTCACCCTCTCTCACACACAGGCGCTGACTGACTCTCTGTGCCTTTCTGCCCTTGTCTGTTCTGTGTACGCTGCAGCGAGTTGCTTTTTTCTTTCGAGGGGAGGGGTGTTGTATTGAACGCCATTGCATTTGGCGCAATTAACCATCCATCTGTCCAAAGGAGTGAATAAAATTAGCTGTTCGGCTGATTTGAGGCCGGCGGAATTCATCTCAAATGGCCAAGAAAAGAAGCTCGATAGTTATGTGGTAAATGTGTGTGTGTATGCATGTTTCTGGTGGGTTGGTGGAACATCGCTCCTGGAACCAAGGGCCCTGGACACCATGTCAGGGATGGTGTTTGCCTCATTCTCCGCTGCGGCCTGCTCTCAGTCGAAGCCTTTCCCCAGCGTTTTGGGCCTGTTTTCACCACAAACCCAAATAAATGACCGTTGATGATGATAATGTATATATGTACACGCATGCTAACGCGTGCATGCACCCACCAACACACTCCACGCATGCGCGCGCACACAAACACACTGCGCGCACACGTGTACGCACACAAACACACTCCACGCAAGCACACACGTGTATACACACAAACACACTCCGCGCACACGTGTACACACACAAACACTCTCCGCGCACACAGACTTACGCACAGACACAAACACAAACTCGTGCACACAAACACACTCCACATACGCACACACGTGTACACACACAAACACACTCCACGTACGCACACACGTGTACACACACAAACACACTCCGCGCACACAGACTTACGCACAGACACAAACACAAACTCGTGCACACAAACACACTCTACATACGCACACGTGTACACACACAAACACACTCCACGTACGCACACACGTGTACACACACAAACACTCTCCGCGCACACATATGTACACACACAAACACTCTCCACGCGCACACACTTAGGCAAGACACAAATGCAAACTCGTGCACACATACACTCTCAATGTGCGCAGACCACACTGTGGGATATTGTCATCGTACGCTGGTCAACTGACTTAACCATTTACAACTAGCTTTGGAACTGAAGGGGCTATCTTTATAGATACGGTGGCACAGTGGTTAGTGCTGTCGTCTCATAGCACTAGGGACCCGGGTTCGATTCCAGCTCTGAGTCACTATCTGTGTGGAGTTTGCATGTTCTCCCCGTGTCTGCGTGGGTCCCCCCCCGCCTCCGGGTGCTCCGGTTTCCTCCCACAGTCCAAAGATGCGCACAAACACAAGTGTATGCACACACAAGTCCCAGCATGCATGCACACAAATGGGCGCACACATCTCCAAAACACCTGGAGCCCACAGGACTATATATTCCTCCCCTTCCACTCAGGCTCACATTGGTGCCCTTACTAATGTTGTTTCTTTGTCTAAGAATAATCCAGGTAATTACAGGCCGGTGAGCATTACATCAGGGAAATTATTGGAGAGGATTCTTGAAGACAGGATTTATTCCCACTTGGAAATAAGTGGATGTATTAGTGAGAGGCAACATGGTTTTGTGAAGGGGAGGCCGTGTCTCACTACCTTGATCAAGTTTTTTGAGGAAGTGACAAAGATGATTGATGAGGGTGGGGTAGTGGATGTTGTCTACATGGACTTCAGTAAGGCCTTTGATAAGGTCCCTCATGGCAGACTGGTGCAGAAGGTGAAGTCACCTGGGATCAGAGGTGAGCTGGCAAGGTGGATACAAAACTGGCTCGGTCAAAGAAAACAGAGGGTAGCAGTGGAAGGGTGTGTATCTGAATGAAGGGCTGTGATAAGTGGTGTTCCTCAGGGATCAGTGCTGGGACCTTTGCTGTTTGTAATATATATAAATGATTTGGAGCAAAATGTAACTGGATTGATTAGTAAGTTTGTGGACGACACAAAGGTTGGTGGATTTGCGGATAGCGATGAGAACCATCAGAGGAAACAGCAGGATATAGATCAGTTGGAGACTTGGGCAGAGAGATGGCAGATGGAGTTTAATTTGGACAAATGTGAGGTCTAATACAGATAGAAAATATACAGTAAATGCAGAACCCTTAGGAGTATTGATAGGCAAAGGGATCGGGGTGTATAAGTACACAAGTCAGTGAAAGTGGCAATGCAGGTGGAGAAGGTAGTTAAGAAGGCATACAGCATACTGGCCTTCATCAGCCAGGGTTAAAAATTGGCAAGTCATGTTGTAGCTTTATAGAACCTTAGTTAGGCCACACTTGGAATATAGTGTTCAATTCTGGTCACCACACTACCAGAAGGATGTGGAGACTTTGGAGAGGGTACAGAAAATATTCACCAGGATGTTGCCCTGGTATGGAGAGCATTAGCTATGAGGAGAGATTGGAGAAACTTGGTTTGTTCTCACTGGAGCAACGGAGATTGAGGGGAGACCTGATAGAAATCTACAAGATTGAGGGGCATGGACAGGGTGGATAGTCAGAAGCTTATTCCCAGGATGGAAAAGTCAATTACTGGGGGGGGGGCACAGGTTTAAGGTGCGAGGGGCAAGGTTTAAAGGAGATGTATGAGGCAAGTTTTTTTACACAGGGGATGGTGGGTGCCTGGAACTCGCTGCGGGGGGAGGGAGTGGAAGCGGATATGGTAGTGAGTTTTAAGGAGCATCTTGACAAGTACGTGAGTAGGATGGGAATAGAGGGATATGGTCCCCGGAAGGGTAGGGGAGTTTAGTTAAGTCGGGCAGCATGGCCGGTGCAGGTTTGGAGGGCTGAAGGGCCTGTTCCCGTGCTGTATCTTTGTTCTTTGTTGTAATGAACAAGTTACCAAGGCCTGGGGCCCTCCTGAACAGTGTAGCTTGTGAGTGTCACAGGGCTACCTCCTCTGCACAGGCCGTATGTTCAGACATGCCTAGGTTCGCCTGCACAGGCCGTGTTGTCCTTCATTCTCACTAAATAGTGGTTAGCACGGCTGCCTCACAGCTCCAGGGACCCGGGTTCGATTCCCGGCTCGGGTCACTGTCTTATGTGGAGACTGCACATTCTCCCTGTGTCTGCGTGGGTTTCCTCCGGGTCCTCCAGTTTCCTCCCACAGCCCGAAAGACGTGCTGGTTAGATGCATTGGCCGTGCTAAATTCTCCCTCAGTGTACCCGAACAGAGTAGGGGATTTACACAGTAACTTCATTGCAGTGTTAATGTAAGCCTACTTGTGACACTAATAAATAAACTTCAGATTCCAATCTGTTCCAGATTATAGAATCTAGATTGAAACTGCCTGTCCCAGTTTGTGGATCTCTCTCCACGCCCCGTTCCTGGTAAACTCACTGTGGGGTTAATGTGGGTTCACCAGACTGCAATATCCACCCCCCCCACCCATGAAGTCCAGTCACTCTGTGCTCACTGATGTTCTTCTCCAAGGAGAGAGTGGCGGGAACTCGATACTTGTCCCCCTTCCCACAGAGTTCACGCTGTTCCCTGTCTGAAAGTGTGGACCGGTGTTACTCTGCGAATCAACAACAGCCCCACTGTAGCTCACGGGGATTCGGAATCTCCATGACTCCTCTGTCCGGCTGCGGGTCTGTGTACGAGGATATGATGATGAATTCTCTGTATACGTTCCAGCCCTGGCACGCCCCACCCCAGCATTGGTGAACCCACCCCCGCTGGCCCTCCTCCCTTTGAACCCTGAACCCATCCAACAATCCCATTGAGGCAGCTGTTAAGACGGAGATGTCCTGTGCCAGTCACTCATCGCCAGGTATTTGAGGAGCCCTGTGGCTGGTATCGGTATTCCCAAACTAGAGGAAGCCAGACTTTTCACTCCTCTCTGCGAGGAATGGGATGCTGGTTACCATGACGCCCTCACAAGCGAAGAGCTAGCTGCTGGGGATGTTTGAGGACTTGATGGGTAAGATTATCGTAGGATTCCTAATGTGCATAAGAGGCCATTCAGCCCATCGAGTCCACATCGACCCTCAGACAGAATGTCTCACACAGACCCTCTTCCCCACACTGTCTCTGTAATCCCACAAATTTAGCATAGCCAATCCTCCTAACCTACAAATCGTTGGATACTAAGGGGCAATTTAGCATAGCCAATCCCCCTAACCTACAAATAGTTGGACACTAAGGGGCAATTTAGCATGGCCAATCCCCCTAACCTACACATCTTTGGCTACTAAGGGGCAATTTAGCATAGCCCATGCACCTAACCTGCATGTCTTTGGAGTGTGGGAGGAAACCCATGCAGACACGAGGAGAATGTGCAAACTCCACGTAGACAGTGACCCAAGGCTGGAATTGAACCTGGATCCCTGGCGCTGTGAGACAGCGGCGCTAACCACTGTGCAGTTTAGAAATTTGAAAGGCGCCGTGTCTGGGTGAAGATACAAGACTACAGACTTCCTCGATTTGGCTCCAATCGGAGCTTTGGAAATTTTCCATTTGCCCCACGTGGGCTTTGATTCACCCTCTGTACTGGAGGATGGCACTTCTGACAGTGCAGCACTCCCTCAGCGGCACAGAGGGAACAAGCAGGCTTTGAACTGATGGCCGTCTACCTGGCAGTTTATCTGTGCCAGTCATGTTGATTAATATTAGCCAGGAGATTGGGAAAAACTCTCCCGTTCTTTTAGTAACGCTTGTAGAGTAAGGGGATTTGGTGGAGATTAGGCCCAGTACCTCACCGGACAGTGGCAATCTTGGACAATGCAGCACCCCCTCAGTGCTGAGCTGAAAAATATATCCAACCCCCGCCATGGGGTGAGTACCCTTGGATGTGATAATGTCACAACTGAGGGGAACTGTGTGGCGGGGCTGGAGGAAAGGTCCCGAGTAGAAACTGAGTGAAATATCGATCCGCACAGATCAATGGAAATCCCAGAATTGGAAGGTAACCAACTCGAGGCTCTGGAAGGGGCCGGATAAAATTCCAGTGCCGCTCTGAGGGCGTGCTGCACTGTCGGAGGTGCCTTCTTTCAGATGAGATATGAAACTCAGGCCCCTGTCCGCCCTGTGTAGACACTCCCCTGGCAAGACCCAAGAACGGGCCAGGGCATTCTCCCGCCCCATTGGCTGGTGGTTAAACAGTGGGCGGGGCTTTCTGCCCCCCCCCCCTCCCCCCAGCAGAGGGCATCGTTGCGGGCAGGATGGGAAAACATGGAGAGAGGCCAAAGGTCACCCCCTCCCCACACGTCCCCGTCCCGTCCGCCATGATGCCTGCTGCTGGGAGGGCTGGCCAGCGTTTACCGAGAGTTCGAACCCCCCCCCACTCCAAGCCCACCCTTCTCAATAATTAAAATTTGGATTCTGGATGATTTGTGAGGAACTCCCCGAGGTGACAAACACTGGCATCAAAACGCCACGTTAAAACGAGAGCTTACTGGTGTCAATCCTGTTCACCTCAGGCCGAATACCCAGGAGGACTCCCGGGATGATAATCTGGGGCTTTTAACTTGGCCTTCCCCTCTACCCCTCCCCCCTCCCCGCCTCTTCATTGGCATTGCAACCTAGACTTACCCAGTGCCATCTGATGTTGCCATGCTTATTGTTCTATTCATTCGTGGAACGTGGGTGTCACTGGCTGGCCAGCATTTAAAAGCTTAAAGTTTATTTATTAGTCTTATTAGCTTACATTAACACTGCAATGAAGTTACTCTGAAAATCCCCTAGTCGCCACACTCCGGCGTCTGTTCGGGTACACTGAGGGAGAATTTAGCACCTAACCAGCACGTCTTTCATAGATTCATAGAACCCTACAGTGCAGAAATAGGCCCTTCGGCCGATCGAGTCTGCACCGAACACAATCCCACCTTACCCCCATATCCCTACACATTATACCCACTAATCCCTCTAACCTACACATCCCTAGACACTAAGGGGCAATTTCTTAGCATGGCCAATCAACCTAACCCGCACATCTTTGGACTGTGGGAGGAAACCCACGCAGACACGAGGAGAATGTGCAAACTCCACACACACAGCGGGCTGAGCTGGGATTTGAACCCAGGTCCCTGGAGCCGTGAAGCAGCAGTGCTAACCCACTGTGCCACCGTGCCACACAGACAGTGACCCAAGCTGGGAATCGAACGCGGGTCCCTGGTGCAGTGCTAACCACTGTGCCACCATGCAGCTGCATTTATTGCCCATCGCTGGTTGCCCGAGGGCAGTTGAGAGCCACCCACATTGCTGTGGCTGTGGAATCACATGTAGACCAGACCTGGGTAAGGACAGCAGATTTCCTTCCCTAAAGGACATTAGTGACCCAGATGGGTTTTTCCCACAAGGTCATCAGTAGATTCTTAATTCCAGATATTTTTAAACTGAATTCAGTCTCCACCATTGGTGGGATTCGAACCCGATTCCCACAACATTAGCTGAATTTCTGGGATTAATAGCTGAGTGATAACACCACTAGACCATTGCCTCCCCTTTGAAGGCCATTCCAGTGATACTGAGCTGTAAGGAGGAGGGTGAACTATTGGACGTAGGGGTGAGTTTTGAGGGTGAGAGAAAGCGGGGGGGGGTTTGAGGGGAGTTTGTTCAGGAACTAAAACTGCCCACGCTGGGAAAATGCTGGCTGTGAGGACAGGGAAGATGCCCGACACGTTGTGGTTAAGCTTCTTTATCCTAAACACTCCCCAGCTGAAGCCAAAGCTGCAGTGTAGTTGTCATGGCAATCAGATTTGCAGCATTAGATGTCATCTCTGGATGGAAAGCAAACCAGTCAGCCCTTCACCAGGTCAGCCTGCCCTCTTGTTTCAAATAGAGGCCACAATTGTACCAAGGACACACACACACACACAGGAACACGAGAAACAGGAGTGTGCCAGCAAGCCTGCCCTGCTATTCAATACAATTATAGCTGATCTGTGCCATTCTCAATTCGCTATCTCCCTCGATTCCTCAGTCCATCAAATATTCATCCAATTCCAATGATCCAGCCTCCACCCCCGCTCTGGGGCAGAGGATTCCAGAGATTCTCCACCCTCTGTGAGTGGAAGTTTGCACCTCAGTTTTAAATGATCTTGTAGCTGCGTCGCCTTGTTCAAAAACTCTCCCCATCTAGTGAAAACATCTCACCATCTCCCCCGCCAACCCCCCCCCACCTCAGCATGTCTGAATAAGGTCACCCTTCGCTCCAAGGAATACAGATCCAGGTTATTTAGTCTCTCTCGGATCTCCAAGAGTTGGTGGCGCACTGGTTAGCATGGCTGCCTCACAGCGCCAGGGACCCGGGTTCGATTCCCGGTTTGGGTCACTGTCTGTGTGGAGTCGGCACATTCTCCCCGTGTCTGCATGGGTTTCCTCCAGGTGCCCCGGTTTCCTCCCACAGTCCGAAAGACGTGCTGGTTAGGGTGCATTGGCCGTGCTAAATTCTCCCTCAGTGTGTACCCGAACAGGCGCCGGAATGGGGATTTTCACAGTAACTTCATTGCGGTGTTAATGTAAGCCCACTTGTGACTAATAAATAAACTTTAAACTTGCGAACTATTGATTGTGACTACTGGAAGCCCATCAGGGTGGAAGCTGGACGTGTGTAAAGCCTGACAAACACCGAACAAGTCTGAAGAACCTTATTAAACCGTTGAAAGGCCCAGGCAGCTGAGGAAGAATACACCGGGCACAAGTACCTCCCGATGGGTGATTCACCTCCGTACGGGGTGGCTGTGTACACAGTTCCTGGTATAACGCTCTCATCGCTCTCTCGTTGTCACCGGCACTGGGTCCAAATTGGATGACTGAAGGGGCTGTGTATCTGGAATCTTCTACAGAGGAATGTCAACCGATCCTAAACTCTACTGACAGTACCTGAGCTCTCAGCGTCATTCCTGTGCCCATCAGATCCTTCTCAAGCACTCAGCTTTAAACTTCTCATCCTTGTTTTGTTATCTATCCCTCTGATCTATCTGTCCCTCCGACCGCCCATCCATCCATCCGTCGTCTATCTAGCTTATCTCTCCATCTGTCCCTCCGTCCAGCTTCTCTCCACCCAGCTATCTTCATAGAAACCCTACAGTGCAGAAAGAGGCCATTCGGCCCATCAAGTCTGCACCGACCACAATCCCACCCAGGCCCTACCCCCTCCATATCCCTACACACACTAATCCCTCTAACCTATGCATCGCAGGACACTAATGGTCAACTTTAGCACAGCCAATCAACCTAACCCGCACATCTTTGGGCTGTGGGAAGAAACCGGAGGACATGCAGACATGGGGAGAATGTGCAGACTCCACACAGACAGTGACCCGAGCCGGGAATCGAACCCAGGTCGCTGGAGCTGTGAGGCAGCAGTGCTAACCATTGTGCCACCGAGCCGCCCGTCTGTGCCGTCTCTCCATCCATCTATCTTCTCTATCTGTCTCATCTCTCTAAGGTGAGAGGGGGAGAGATACAAAAGGGTCCAGAGGGGCAATTTTTTCATACAGAGGGTGGTGAGTGTCTGCAATGAGCTGCTGGGAGGGTAGTAGAGATGGGTACAATTTTGTCTTGTGAAAAGCATTTAGACAGTTACACGGGTAAGAAGGGAATAGAGGGATATGGGCCAAATGTGGGCAATTGGGATTAGCTTAGGTGGTAAAAAATGGGCGGCATGGACAAGTTGGGCCGAAGGGCCTGTTTCCATGCTGTGGTTCGTCTATGATCTCTGTAACCTCCTCCAACCCAGGGAGAAATCTGTTTCTCCTGTGCTGGCTTTTTGTGCTTTGCTGATGTTGATCGCTTGGCCACCGGGAATTGGGAAGGCCTGAGGCCCTCAAATGTCCTCCCTCCACCCGTCTACCCCAATGTGCCTGTCTCTTTTAGATGCTCTGTAAGATTTCTCTCATCTTTGCCATCAGTTCGAAATTCTCCTTAAGTGTCAGGTTTCTGTAAAGCGCTTGGGGGAATTATTACTCGGTCAAAGGCGCTATCAAAATGCAAGTTATTATGGACCGACTAAACTGGTGAAAATGGTGAGAAACTACCGGATAATCCATCCTCTCTCACCTTGTGGAACGATTCATCTTCATTCTGCTTACCGTGCCAATGGACTTCCCCAGTTGCCCCCTTACCTGCCCTCTCTGCTCCCAGCTGTTGAGTTCCCCCGGGCTGGAGTTGTGTGGCTTTGTGGGTGGCAGTTCCTGCCCTGCCGATTTGCGTGATCGATTGGATGGGAGTCAAGGCGCGACTTTTCGTCAATTAGCCAATGCCGACGGGGGCTTGTGATTCGCTGGGGGGCTATTTCCTGTTGGTTGGCGGTGTTAACGGACCAATTAAGCTTATCCCTCTTTATTAGCTGCTCTTCTCTCCGCCAATAGCATCACTTAGAGAATGTCAGCGATTGTCTACCTTGAGGCAGTGGCATCACTGGGGGGCCCATTGTGACATGTCGGAGCTTTGCCAGTTGCTGCACCCATCAGCAGGATCTGTGCCAACCCTGCCCGTTGGGGTGGACGCCTCGACCAACTCTGATGGCATCAACCAACCCCACTCGGATCGACAGGAACCCACTCTCTAAAGTGTTGATGGGACGTGGGTGTCGCTGGTTATGCCAGCGTTTACTGCCCATCCCCAACTGCCCCCCGAGAAGGTGGTGGTGAGCTGCCTCCTTGAATCACTGCACTCCACGTGGCGTTGGCACACCCACAGCGCTGCCAGGGAGGGGATTCCAGGATTCTGACCCAGCGGCTGTGAAGGAACGGCCGATATATTTCCAAGTCAGGGTGGTGAGTGGCTCGGAGGGGAACTTGCAGGGGGTGGTGGTCTTCCCCATGTATCTGCTGCCCTTGTCCTTCTGGATGGAAGTGGTCGTGGGTTTGGAAGGTGCTGCCTAAGGATCTTTGGTGAGTTGCTGCAGTGCATCTTGTAGATGGTACACACGGCTGCTACTGAGCGTCGGTGCTGGAGGGAGTGGGTGTTTGTGGATGGGGTGTGAATCAAGTGGGGCTGCTTTGTCCTGGATGGTGTCGAGGTCCTTGAGTGTTATTGGAGCTGCACCCATCCAGGCAAGTGGGGACCACACCCCTGACTTGTGTCTTGTAGATGGTGGACAGGCTCTGGGCAGTCAGGAGGTGAGTTACTCACTGCAGGATTCCCAGCCTCTGACCTGGTCCTGTAACCACAGTATTTATAGAACAATCCAGTTCAGTTTAGGGTAATGGCAATCCCCAGGGTGCTGGTAGCTGGATATTCAGTGATGGCAATAAATCTCATCTGGGAATTACTGATTCTGAACTTTTTCAGGTGGTCAGCATGGTGCCTCACAGCTCCAGGGACCCGGGTTCAATTCCAACTCGGGTACTTGTGTGGAGCCTGCACATTCTCCCCATGTCTCTGTGGGTTTTCTCTGGGTGCTCGGATTTCCCCAAAGATGTAGAGGTTAGGGTGGATGGGCCGTGCTAAATTGCCCTTTAGTGTCCAAAGATGTGCAGATTAGCTGGATGGGTCCTGCTAAATTGCCCCTTAGTGTCAGGGGGATTAGCAGGGGAAATAAGTGGGGTGAGGCGGCTTGGGTGCAAGCTCAATGGGCTGAATGGCCTCTTTCCGTACTGTGGGGAATCTATGATTACACAGCTGCCCCTCCCATGGGTGTCATCAACTGAGAGATTTCATCAGAAAATCTATCATCGCCCTGTCCACTCGGACTCCATTTGTTCACCGTTTCGAATTGATAGGAAAATTGGGAATGATATTTATCCTGACCCCCAGTAGGCATCACAGGCATCACCTGGAGAGTTGGCAACTGTCCCCCCCCCCCCATTCTTTGGATGGGCCATTTTCTGTGGTGCCGTGCACTATGGGTAAGGAAGGCCGCCATTATCCGGTTCGTGTCTCTGCACGGAAAGAGATGGATTCTTCCTTCAGGTCTGTCTTTCCAACATCTGGAACTGCTGCTGCCTCACTGCTTCCCAATGGAAATCCGGCTCAAAGCGCCAGCGGTTTAGGCAGCTGTGCTTCCCGGGAGATTTATGGAATGCTTAAAGGATCAATGCTAGAATCGATACGGCTAGTAAGTGCTTTATATCAATGGTTACGTGGCTAATTGTACAAGTATATTCAGCGGAGACCTACAAAAACTAATCAGGTAACATTTCAGATTTTAAGCTCATTTATAATATTGTGCACATTTTTCTATCTGTCCGTTTCATCCCCTTCCCTGCCTTCCTCCAATCCCTGTTTCTGGAGGCGTCTACTCCTTCCTGGGGCTGGACTGGCGGCTATTCAACCGCTGGAACCATCACAGTTCAGTCCAGACGTGTCCACAGATTTGTGCTTCCAATGGCTCCGGTTGTCTCCTCTGCGCCCCTCCCCAGCGCTGCCTGAAGACCGGCTGTTCGACCGGGCGAGGCATCAGTTCAAAGCAAACTCTTTTTGTTTTCGCCGCACTCACCACCGACCCGGCTGCGTTCTGGGCACCCGTGAAACGAGAGGAGGTGAGGGCAGGTCAGCGGCAGCCGCACTCCTCCACCACCATGTTCTCGTGGTGACGCAGTAGCACCTCCCCCCTCTCCAGGTACAGCATACTCATTGGGTTCATCTTGATGGGGACACAGCAAGGGGAAGGGACCAGTGTGGGATGATGGAATTTGAGCAGACTCTGAAAACAAAAATAAGTAGAATTTGTATAAATACCTTTAAACGCAGTCCGTATCATTGCTACTGAAGGGTCGTCTATCTTTTGAGCTTTACTTTTACAATCATAGAGGTTTACAGCATGGAAACAGGCCCTTCGGCCCAATTTGTCCATGCTGACCAGTTTTTACCACCAAACTAGTCCCAATTGCCCAGCTTTGGCCCATATCCCTCTATCCCCATCTTACCCAAGACAGAATCATAGAACCTACAGTGCAGAAGGAGGCCATTCGGCCCATTGAGTCTGCACCAACCAGGCCCTATCCTCACAATGTTTACCCCATATGTTTACCCTGCTAATCCCTCCAACCTACGCATCCCAGGACATTTAAGGGACAATTTAGCATGGCCAATCAACCTGACCCGCACAGCTTTTGGACTGTGGGAGGAAACCACAGCACCCGAAGGAAACCCACACAGACACGGGGAGAATGTGCAGACTTCGTACAGAAGTGACCCAAGCCGGGAATCGAACCCAGATCTCTGGAGCTGTGAGGCAGCAATGCTAACCACAGTGCCACCGAGCCACCCGATTGTGTTCACCCATAAGATATTGGAGCAGAATTAGGCCATTTGGCCCATCGAGTCTGCTCCGCCATTCACTGATAAGTTTCTCAACCCCATTCTCCCTGTAACTGTTGACCCCCTTACCATTCAAGAACCTAACTATCTCTGTCTTAACTACATCCAGTGACCTGCCCTCCACAGCCTTCTGTGGCAAAGAGTTCCACAGATTCACCACTCTCTGGCTGAAGAATCCTCCTCATCCCCGTTCCAAATCCTTTACTCTGAGGCTGTGCCCTCGGATTCGAGTCTCTCCGACTAATGGAAACATCTTCCCCACGTCCACTCTATCCAGTCCTTTCAGTATTCTGTAAGTTTCAATGAGATTCCCCCTCCCCCCATCCTTCTAAACTCCATCAAGTACTGACCCAGAGTTCTTAGAAGGATGACGGGGAGTTCTTAGACGCTCCTCATACGTCAGGTCTTTCCATCCTGGGATCATTCTCGTGACCCCGTCATCTTTGGGAAGAGACTCATACATAGACAGAGTACTTAGAAAATCCTCATACTCTTAGGCAGAGTCAACATGGATTTACGAAAGATTTGAGGGTTCAGGTAGGTAGATCTTTAAAATGCCACAAGGAGGTGCAGAAAATAATTAAGAACACTGGCCTTTAAATCTAGAGGCCTGGAGGATAAGGAAACAGAAGCTGCAGCTTTACAAAACCCCATTTGGAAGTCACCGTGAGCAGATCTGGGCCCCACATCTTAGGAAGAATATATTGGCCTTGGGGGAAGTTCAGTGTATCTTTACAAGAATGATACATGGACTTCAGGGGTTTAATTACAAGGAGAGATTCTCCAAATTAGACTTGTCTTCTCTAGAGTTTAGAAAGTTTGAAGTCTTTCAGATGCTAACAGGAAAAGACAGGGTGGATAAACTATTTCCACTGGTTGGAGATTCTAGAACTAGGGGGTAACATTACAGCCAGATCATTCAGGAGAGATGTTAGGAAGCATTTTTAAACACACAGGGTGCTAGAGTTTGGAACTCTCTTCCACAATGGCATTTGATGCAAGATTAGTCACTAATTTTAAATCCGAGATAGATAAATTTTTGTTAAGCAAAGATATTAAGGGATATGGGCCAAAGTTGGACATACAGAGTTAGGCCACAGATCAGCAACGATCTCACTGAATGGCAGAACAGGCTCGATGGGCTGAATGGCCTACTCCTGTTCCTATGTTCCTAATTTCTAAACCTATGAGGTTAATGCACTGGCTTAAATTTCCAAAACTCCCTAGGGGCGGCACAGTGGTTAGCACTGCTGCCTCACAGTGCCAGGGACCCGGGTTCAATTCCCAGCTTGGGTCACTGCCTGTGTGGAGTCTGCGCGTTCTCCCCGTGGGTTTTCTCTGGTCGCTCTGGTTTCCTCCCACAGTCTGAAAGACGTGCTGGTTGGGGGGGGCGGGCATTGGCCATGCTAAATCTCCCTCGGTGTACCCAAACAGATGCCAGAGTGTGGTAGCTAGAGGATTTTCACAGTAACTTCATTGCAGTGTTCATAAATTCCTAAGATACAGGAGCAGAATTAGGCCATTCGGCCCATCGAGTCCGCTCCGCCTTTCGATCATGTTTGATACGCTCCTCATCCCCATTTTCCTGCCTTCCCCCCATAACCCTTCAACCCATTAAAAATCTGTCTAACTCCTCCTTAATTTTACTCACTGTCCCAGCATCCACCGCACTTTGGGGCAGCGAATTCCACAGATTCACAACCCTTTGGGAGAAGTAGTTTCTCCTCAAACTCTGTTTTAAATTTGCTGCCCCACACCCTAAGACTGTGACCTCTCATCCTAGAATGCCCCACAAGAGGAATGATCTAATTTACCCATATCTTTTGTCACCTTGTGTACCTCAATTTGATCTCCCCTCATTATCATAGAAACCCTACAGTACAGAAAGAGGCCATTCAGCCCATCGAGTCTGCACCGAACACAATCCCACCCAGGCCCTGCCCCCATATCCCTACATATTATACCCACTAATCCCTCTAACCTACACATCTCAGGACACTAAGGGGCAATTTCTAAGCACGGCCAATCAACCTAACCTGCACATCTTTGGACTGTGGGAGGAAACCCACGCAGAAACATAGAAACATAGAAACCCTACAGTGCAGAAGAGGCCCTTCGGCCCATTGAGTCTGCACTGACCACAATCCTACCCAAGCCCTACCCCCATATCCCTACATATTATACCCACTAATCCCTCTAACCTACACATCCCTGAACACTAAGGGGCAATTTTAGCATGGCCAATCAACCTAACCCGCACATCTTTGGACTGTGGGAGGAAACCAGAGCACCCGGAGGAAACCCACGCAGACACGGGGAGAATGTGCAGAGAGACAGTGACCCGAGCCGGGAATCGAACCCAGGCCCCTGGGGCTGTGAAGCAGCAGTGCTAACCCACTGTGGTGGTACCGTGCCACCCAATAACGTCAGCCTAATTGTGACACTAATAAATAAACTTTAAACCGGATACAACGAGACTTTTGTTACAACGGGCTTTCCCCCAAATCATCGGATGCAAGGGTTGGGTGTAGAGCGTGAGGTGGCATTACCTGCATGTAGGCATGGTTGGTAGGTTTGGTGTCCTCCCCGGATGGCGACGGGCACTCTCCCTCGCAGCGGAAAGCGTTAAATATCTTCGGGTAAATGACCCAGGCTCCCCAGCCAATCTTACCGAATTTGACCTGGAACCTGATCCTCCGGCACTTGGCCGGGCTGTGGCTCTGCTGGTGGTGCCGGGGTCTCCGGTGAAGGGAGGGGGGGCCGCTCCGTTGGCCACGGCCCCTCCCCGTGCCGCGCCGGCGAGCGTTCTTCAGCCGCCGTGCCAGCTCCTGCTTTGGGCGGCGGCCCTTCCGCTTCCGGGGCTTGCGCACGTGCTTGGAGCCCGTGGCGTCGTTCAGGAGCGAGGAGGCCGGCAGACAGCTCTGCTCGGGCCTCCGGGAGAACACCAGCAACAGCGCCGTCTCCTCGGACTCCGTCTGACCCTGGACGGCGCCGGCCGAGGGCAGGGACCTCCTCCTCCTACAGGCCGGACTCTCCGGCCAGTGCGGCCTAGCCTCGCCGGCCTTGCCGCTGGGCCCCCTCCGGTCGACCCAGCGCCTCAGGATGTCCGTGACGTTGTAGACGGCACAGCCAGCGGCGTCCTCCAGCACCGCACCCGGAGGGAAGGAGCCCAGGAAGAGCTGGTCCCGGCACACAGCCGATCCGCACGGGTACTCTGATTGGTGATGGAGCTCCAGGGGGGAGCAGGACTCGGCAAAGGCCGGCACACTGATCCTCAACTCGGCAAACCGCAGCGTCTCACCGGCCACCAGGGTGGACATATCAAATATCAGAATCCACCGGCTCCCGTTGTGGTGAAAACCTAGGACCGGGAGAAGGACATGGAGATGTAGAGTCATTGAGGTTTACAGCATGGAAACAGGCCCTTCGGCCCAACTTGTCCATGCTGCCCCTTTCTTTGTACCACTAAGTTACCAACTACCTGTATTTTGGCCCCTATCCCCTCTATACCCATAGAATCATAGAACCCTACAGTGCAGAAGGAGGCCATTCGGCCCATCAAGTCTGCACCGACCACAATCCCATCCAGGCCTTTTCCCCATAGCCCCGTGTATTTACCCTAACTAGTCCCCCTGACACTGAGGGGCAATTTAGCAAGGCCAATCCACCCTAACCCGCACATCTTTGAACTGTGGGAGGAAACCAGAGCACCCGGAGGAAACCCACGCAGACACACAGATGATAATCACCCAAGGCCGGAATTGAACCCGGGTCTCTGGCACTGTGAGGCAGCAATGATAACCTCTGTACCACCGTGCCGTCCTACAGGCTAGTTAACTTCCTGTCCTCTCTAAAGAATACTCGCCCAGAGCTGGAAAACTGAGTGTGGAGTTACAGCTGGAGAACACAACACAATGAACAGTCAGTTTAATCTCCATTTTAAACACCCTAAGCACAGTAGTTAACTCTGTTGCCTCACAGTGACAGGGACCCGGGTTCGATTCCCAGCTTGGGTGACTGCCTGTGTGGAGTCTGCACATTCTCCCCGTGTCTGCGTGGGTTTCCTCCGGGTGCTCCGGTTTCCTCCCACAGTCCGAAAGACGTGCTGGTTAGGGTGCATTGGCCGTGCTAAATTCTCCCTCAGTGTAACCCGAACAGGGGATTTTCACAGTAACTTCATTGCAGTGTTAATGTAAGTGTTACTTGTGACGATAAACTTGACTTTGCATTGGGTAACAAGAGATTCTATTTTCACTGTTACATTTGTAACTTATTTACACTTTGCAAAGATCAAGCAACTCATTAAATCACAATAGTGTGTAAGATTAAAAGCCTGTTGTCCCCTCCCACAGTAAGGAGAGAGAGATATTTGGGGTGGGACAGGGAGAAGATGTCTCCTTTGCACGCTGCCACTTATCTTTTGGCTCACGTCCTGTTGCTCCCTGTGACGCCTTGCCTTTATCTTATGGCTTGTTATCTTCTTGCTTCCAGGGTCTTTTTCTGATATAGTATTGTTATCCATGTTAGCTTTCTCTTGTGTGGGGTGGTGTGTGTGTGTGGGGTGTCCTGCGGTGTGGCAGAAGAGAAGGGGTGGGGGGGGAGGTGGAGGACAAAGGGAAACAGGGCGACGGTCTGCTTCTGTTGTATTTTAGGGGGCTGGGGGGGGGGGGGGGGGGGGAGCTGGTTGTTGAGGTGGTGGGTGTTCGGAGGAGGGGGTTGCGAGGTTGGGTGTTTACCAGTGGTTGGGATGGATGTCTAAGTGATGTGTGTGTTGGAGAGTTTTTTCGGGGGGAGTTTCCTGGCTGGGGAAGTTTAGCGCTGAGTCAGATTCTGTTTTTTTCAGGGAGATTAGAAGATATTGGGGAAAATTTATGGCTTAACTACTTTAGTTGAGAGAGGCATGCAGAACGGTGTGGTACAGGGAGGGTCAGGGTTGTATGAATTACAAAAATCATTCACTTACAGGTACAGCAAGTAGATAAATTACTCAGGGGAACGGCAGCACGGTGGCACAGTGGTTAGCACTGCTGCCTCACAGCGCCGAGGACCCAGGTTCGATTCCAGCCTCGGGTCACTGACTGTGTGGAGTTTGCACATTCTCCCTGTGCCTGCGTGGGTTTCTTCCGGGTGTCTCCCACACCCCAAAGATGTGCGGGTTCGGTGGATTGGCCGTGCTAAATTCTCCCTCAGTGTCAGGGGAACTAGCAGGGTAAATACATGGGGTTAGGGCCTGGGTGGGATTGTCTGTACAGGCTTGATGGGCCGAATGGCCTCCACTCACTGTCTGTGTGTGGAGTTTGCACATTCTCCCCGTGTCTGTGTGGGTTTCCTCCAAAGATGCGCGGGTCAGGTGGATTGGCCGTGCTAAATTGACCCAAATGTCAAGAGGATTGGCAGGGTAAATACGTGGGGTTCCAGGATAGGGCCCTGGCTGGGATTGTAGTGGGCGCACTCGATGGGCCGAATGGCCACCCTCTGCACTGTAGGGATCCTATGATTTCTCTGAGCTGATTCCTGGGATCACGAGGAAAGACTGAGCGCCCACTGGAACGTCGAAGAGTGCGAGGTGATCGCACTGAAACAACAGGAAGATTCTGAGGAGGATTGACAGAGCAAGGAGATGTTTCCCCTCGTGGGGGAATCGGGGGCAGGGGGGGCACAATTTCACAATAAGGAATCTCCCACTGAAGACGGAGCTGGGGAGGAATGTCTTCTCTCTGGGACGGGAGTTAGTCTTTGGAACTCTGGCCCAGTGGAAGTTGGATTATTGAATATATTGGAAGATTGAGTTAGACAGAGTTTGGATTGACAAGGGAGGGGGGAGGTCAAGGGTTAAGCGGGGGGGGGGCAGACAGGAAAGTGGAGTTGAGGGACAATCAGATCAGCCATGATGTCATGGAATGGGGGAGTTTGAGGGGCTGAATGGCCTCATTCTCCTCCTGCTCCCTATACCCCAAGACCCAGATATTATAAAATAATAGGGACACTTTATGTCTGAGTTAATTTTGGTTTAACTCTATTAGTTTAAGTTTGCTCCCCATCTAGAGAGACTAAATTCAAAGTTTAAAGTGTATATATTATGTTACTCACGTTAACACTACAATGAAGTCAAAATTCTCTTGTCGCCACACTCTGGCGCCTGTTTGGGTACACTGACGGAGAATTTAGCACGGCCAATGCACCTAACCAGCACGTCTTTCGGACTCGGGGGGGGGGAGACTGGAGCACCCGGAGGAAACCCACGTAGACACGGGGAGAACGTGCAGACTCCGCACAGACAGTGACCCAAGATGGGAATCGAACTGGAGTCCCTGAGGCAGCAGTGCCAACCGCTCTGTTCTTTACTCAGAGGGTAGTAAGGGCGTGGAATGCCCTGAATGCAGCAGTTGTGGACTCGTCAACTTCAAGGACGTTCAAATGGTCAGTGGATAGGCATATGGATAACATTGGATTAGTGTAGGTTAGAGGGTCATTAGATTTGGTCGGCGCAACATCGAGGACCAAAGAGCCTGTACTGCACTGTACTGTTCTATGTTCAACACTCAGTAATCTCAATACAAGCTCTGACAAAGGGTCACTCAGACTCAGAGCATTGGCGCTATTCTCTCTCCAGAGATAATGTCAGATCTGCTGAGGTGAGTCCAAAGATGTACAGGTTAGGCTGATTGGCCGTGCTAAAGTTGCCCCTTAGTATCCTGAGATGTGTAGGTTAGAGGGATTAGCGAGTAAATATGTAGGGATATGGGGGTAGAGCCTGGGTGGGATTGTGCAGACTTGATGGGCCAAATGGCCTCTTTCTGTACTGTAGGGATTCTAAGACATTTTCCAGCATTTTTTCTTTAAAACCTCAGTATACCCTGACACCCCCACCTCCCAGTTTGACAATGTCATGAGATTCCAAGTGTGCTTGCAAGACCCACCAAAAACCAATGCATGCCCCCCACGGTCAAATAGCTCACCATAAACTCTGGTGAAAGCAACCTGTCGGGGGGAGGGGGGAATGGTCTTTGTCTTCCTGAACTTCCTGGACCAGCAGTAAACCATTTGCCATGTTTCCCACTTAGACTTTTAGCATGGCTTCACAGCGCCAGGGACCTGGGTTCGACTCCCGGCTTGGGACACTGTCTGTGTGGAGTCTGCACATTCTCCCTGTGTCTGCGTGGGTTTCCTCCGGGTGCTCCGGTTTCCTCCCACACCCTGAAAGATGTGCATTGACCCGAACAGGCACCGGAGTGTGGCCACTAGGGGAATTTCACAGTAACTTCATTGCAGTGTTAATGTAAGTTCTACTTGTGACTGTTAAATAAACGTCAACTTTTAAAACAAAAACTTTTGATTGTAATCTTGCCACGACACTTAAAAAGCGCTGGGAAGCACTCTGGGACAGCTTGGGGGTGGTGAAAAGGGGGCTACACAAATGCAGGTTATTTTCAAACTGCACTTGGGAGAGTGAAAACAAATCTTTAGAGAGTTTAATGCAGAGGAAAATCAAAGCAAAATTCACCAATCCAACTCAATCATGTGTTAAAAGTGAATTGTGGATTGGAAGTTCACAATTCCTGGGATAATTGGTGAACAATACACTGTGGGGTGGAGACAGATTGTTCAGGCATTATTACATTCCAACCCAGAGCCTGTGGCCACATCTCGAGAAAATCCTCCCTTTGCAAAGCCTGAATGTGGATTGGAGCAGACTGGCTCTGTCTGGGAGAGAGAGATTGCCGGGAAGCCGTGGCCACATCAAAAGGCCATTGCAAAACAACACCAACCACCCCATCACAACACACACACAACACAGGGACAGGGCAAAGTATAGAGTCAGCACTCACTCACACACACACTCACAGCCACTCCCTGCCTACACACACAAACACATACACAGACACAACCACACACACACAACACAGGGACAGGGCAAAGTATAGAGTCAGCACTCACTCACACACACACTCACAGCCACTCCCTGCCTACACACACAAACACATACACAGACACAACCACACACACACAACACAGGGACAGGGCAAAGTATAGAGTCAGCACTCACTCACACACACACTCACAGCCACTCCCTGCCTACACACACAAACACATACACAGACACAACCACACACACACAACACAGGGACAGGGCAAAGTATAGAGTCAGCACCCACTCACACACAAAAACATACATAGACACAACCACACACACACACACACTCACACCTATCCCCCACACACACAAACATACACAGACACAACCCCACACACACACAGACTCACAGCCACCACCCCCCCCACACACACAAACTTACACAGACACACACACACAGCCACCACCCCCCCCACACACACAAACTTACACAGACACACACACACAGCCACCACCCCCCCCACACACACAAACTTACACAGACACACACACACAGCCACCCCCCCACACACACACTCACATAAACATACATACACACACAAACGTACACAAACACCCCCACACAAATATACATACACACACACAAGCATTCACACACACACACATACACACTCACATACACACTCACTCACTCACACACACACTCACAGCCACCACCCCCCCAACACACACACACACACACAAACCAGCCTCCCATCCATTGACTCTATCGACACTTCCCGCTGCCTTGGAAAAGCAGCCGGCATAATTAAGGATCCCACGCGCCCCGGACATTCTCTCTTCCACCTTCTTCTGTTGGGAAAAAGGTACAAAAGCCTAAGGTCCTGTACAGACCAACTCAAGAACAGCTTCTTCCCTGCTGCCATCAGACTTTTGAATGGACCCACCTTGCATTAAGTTGACCTTTCTCTACACCCTAGCTATGACTGTAACACTACATTCTGCACCCTCTCCTTTCCTTCTCTATGAATGGTATGCTTCGTCTAGTGCTCAAGAAACAATACTTTTCACTCTCTGTTAATACATGTCACAGTAATAAATCAAATCAATTCAAAAATCATTGGCCATGTTAAATTCTCCCTCAATGTAACCCAAACAGGTGCCCGAGTGTGGCGACTTTCACAGTAACTCCATTGCAGTGTTAATGTAAGCCTACTTGTGACGCTGATAAATAAACGTTAACTTAGTAACACACACAGCAAGGCACAGAATTAACATCAACACACACACAAGCACAGAATTAACACACACATACACCGCGGAGCACAGAATGTGAAGGGGTTTAACAGATTATACTTTACTTTTGGCCACCAGGCTGCGCACAGTGTCTGCATCTGACAGTCTCTCATGGGGAGAGAGGCCAGTGTAGTTCCCAGTGTTGTAGCTGCGGTACAGGTTGACCATGTGGGAGGGCAGCTTGAGGCTGATGTTGCGGGCTTCCAGGCGCTTGATGAAGGCAGCCACCTCCCTGAGGCTAGCCGGGGGGCCCGGCCTGGTGTCCAGCACACGCCAGGTCCAGTTGCCGGCTCGGTGATCCCCCAGGGCGACTGTGGTGGAGAGCAGAATGGGCAGCAGGGCGCTGGCTGGGAACAGCATTGGGTGCCTGAGAGAGAGAGAGAGGTGACAGCTCCGTGTGTGTGTGAGAGAGAGTGCTTATATCCAAAACTGCCAGTGCTGATTAAAACTCTCCACATAACCCAGACACATCGAAAAGCATTATTTTGCTAATGTGCTTTGTTCATGATAGGTAGTCATTAGTTTTGCAAGACAATAGGAATTTGGATTTGAACTCTTATTTATCTTGCTCTCCCACACACAATGTTACATTTGGGGTTTCTGCGCTGGTGACATTATTCAGTGTCACTTGCAGTTTCGATGTTTCGGCACAGCTTTCAGATGTGCAAAAAAGTGATAGACTCACCTTGGAACTGCTCTGTGTGTGTGTGTGGGGGGGGGGGGAGAGAGAGAGAATGGAGATAAACTCTGCAACTCACAGCCCCTGCGTTTAAAGCAAAAGTGGCCAGCTCTCTCATAGCAACCTCACTTGATATATTATTGTCACGTGTATTGGGATACAATGAAAAATATAGTTTTATTTGCGCGCTGTACAAACAGAACATACCGTTCATAGAGTACTTAGGGGTGAAGGAAAGGAGAATGTAGTCTGGTAATACATCAAATCAAATTCAGTGTTACAGGAAGATGAGAAAGATGTAGAGAAAGGTCAATTTAATATTTGATTTGATTTATTATTGTCACATGTATTAGCAAACAGTGAAAAGTATTGTTTCTTGCGTGCTGTATAGACAAAGCATACCATTCATAGAGGAAAGGAGAGGGTGTAGAATGTAGTGTTACAGTCATAGCTAGGGATGTAGAGGAAGATTAGCTTAATATTTGATTTGATTTGATTTATTATTGTTACATGTGTTGGGATACAGTGAAAAGTATTGGTTCTTGCGTGCTACGTAGACAAAGCATACTGTTCATAGAGTACATAGGGGAGAAGGAAAGGAGAGGGTGCAGAATGTAGGGTTACAGTCATAGCTAAGGTATAGAGAAAGATCAACTTAATATTTAATTTGATTTATTATTGTCGTATGTATTGGGATATAGGGTTTGGTCATGCTAAATTAGTGGTTAGCACTGCTGCCTCACAGCGCCAAGGACCTGGGTTCGATTCCTGGGTTGGGCCACCGTCTGTGTGGAGTTTGCACATTCTCCTCATGTCTACATGGGTTTCCTCCAGGTGCTCCTCCCACAGTCCAAAGATGTGCAGGTTGGGGGGATTGGCCATACTAAATTGCCCCTTGGTGTCAGGGGGACTAGCTAGGGTAAATGTATGGAGTTATGGGGATAGGGCCTGGATGGGATTGTGGTTGGTGCTGACTTGATGGGCTGAATGGCCTCCTTCTGCACTGTAGGATTCTATGATTCCAGGAATTCCCCCTCGGTGTAGCAGTGAGCCGGAATGTGGCGACTAGGGGAATTTTCACAGTAACTTCATTGCAGTGTTAATGTAAGCCTACTTGTGACTAATAAATAAACTTTATAGAGTGAAACGTATTCTTTCTTGTGCGCTGTGCTGACAAAGCATACCGTTCATAGAGTACATAGGGGAGAAGGAAAGGAGAGGGTGCAGAATGTAGTGTTACAGTCATAGCTATGGGGTGTAGAGAAAGATCAATTTAATGTCAGGTAGGTCCGTTCAAAAGTTGGGTGGCAGCAGGGACAAAGATGTTCTCAATCTCACTCTGTGTCGATTCCCAGTGGATATTTGGCAGGGTAATTCTAACATATAAAAGCAGAAACAATACCTCTTTTCTTTCTCTGAATTACCATTTGTACCCATTGAGTTAATTCTGAATTAGCCTCACTGGAGGGATAGCGTGGGAACATGTTCCCACATGAAAGGAATGTAAATCGGTGATTTAAAAAACTGAACTGACTTCATTTGAATGAGAGACTGATTGAAAAGTGGACTGGGGTAAAGTTAATTCGACAAGAGTGCGGATGTATATTACCAATCACATTAGCACAATTTTTATTCCTTCTCAGCTCCCCGACCCTATCCCTTTCTTCATAAAATCATAGAATCCCGACAGTGCAGAAGGAGACCATTCGGCCCATCGAGTCTCCACCAACAACAATCCTACACAGGCCCTATCCCCTTAACCCCATGTTTTTACCCTGTTAATCCCCCTGACACCAAGGGGCAATTTAGCATGGCCAATCTACTTAATTTGCACATCTTTGGACACTAAGGGGCAATTTAGCATGGCCAATCCACCTAACCTACACATCTTTGGACACTAAGGGGCAATTTAGCATGGCCAATCCACCTAACCTACACATCTTTGGACACTAAGGGGCAATTTAGCATGGCCAATCCACCTAACCTACACATCTTTGGACACTAAGGGGCAATTTAGCATGGCCAATCCACCTAACCGACACATCTTTGGACACTAAGGGGCAATTTAGCATGGCCAATCCATCTAACCTACACATCTTTGGACACTAAGGGACAATTTAGCAAGGCCAATCCATCCAACCTACACATCTTTGGATACTAAGGGGCAATTTAGCATGGCCAATCCATCTAACCTGCACATCTTTGGACTCTAAGGGGCAATTTAGCATGGCCAATCCACCTAACCTACACATTTTTGGACACTAAGGGACAATTTAGCAAGGCCAATCCACCCAACCTACACATCTTTGGACACTAAGGGGCAATTTAGCATGGCCAATCCACACAATCTGCCCATCTTTGGACTCTAAGGGGCAATTTAGCATGGCCAATCCACCTAACCTGCGCATCTTTGGACACTAAGGGACAATATAGCATGGCCAATCCACCTAACCTGCACATCTTTGGACACCAAATGGCAATTTAGCATGGCCAATCCACCTAACCTACACATCTTTGGATACTAAGGGGCAATTTAGCATGGCCAATCCACCTAACCTACACATCTTTGGATACTAAGGGGCAATTTAGCATGGCAAATCCCCCTAACTGACAAATCTTTGGACACTAAGGGGCAATTTAGCATGGCAAATCCCCCTAACCTACATATCTTTGGACACTAAGGGGCAATTTTCAGAGTGCCAGCTCTGCAATATTTTGCTTCAATTTTAGGGAAAAGGAAGAAATTGCAAAAAAAATTAATGAAGTTAGGAACTGGTTTGTGGGGCCAGGAGGGGGGATATTTTCTTAATCAAACAGCAAGCAGCCTCTTAAAATAAACATGTTTGCTGCATTTAAAATAAAACTACTTGCAATAGCAAATTGCAATTGCATTGAAATTCCCAGATTGTACAATTCCAATTATTAATAGCACAATAAGTTGAATGTCTCAAGTTTATCTATTAGTGTCACAAGTAGGCTCATATTCACACTGCAATGAAGTTACTGTGAAAATCCCCCTAGTTGCCACACTCCAGCACCTGTTCGGGTACACTGAGGGAGAATTTAGCACGGCCAATGCACCCTAACCCGCACATCTTTTGGACTGTGGGAGGAAACTGGAGCACCTGGAGGAAACCCACACAGACACGGGGAGAATGTGCAGGCTCCGCACAGACAGTGACCCAAGGTAGGAATTGAACCCGGGTCCCTGGTGCTATGAGGCAGCAATGCTAACCGCTATGGGACCCCAGCTGGGGAGAAACAGGAAGTGGGGGGGGAGGGAACTTCAAAGTACAATAATTGATAGCTGGAATAATGATTCTGATTTGATTTGGTTTGTTTTATTATTGTCAAATGTATGGTTGAAAAGTATTGTTTTTTGGTCTGTGGGAGGAAACCGGAGCACCTGGAGGAAACCCTTGCAGACACGGGGAGAATGTACAGACTCTGCACAGACAGTCACCCAAGCCGGGAATCGAACCCGGGTCCCAAGTACCGACGGTGCCCAAAGGAATGGGCACAGGCGGTATGTGGTGTTTCTGTGATGTCATGATCAAATCTTTAATCAATAAGGGAATCGAGAGTTACGGGGATAAGGCGGGAAAGCGGAGTCATCAGATCAGTCGTGATCTCATTAAATGGCGGAGCAGACTTGATGGGCCGAATGGCCTCCTTTTACCCTGATGGATGGATTTTGGCACTGCCAGTATCAAATATGGCTCCCCATTGTCCTATTCTGCTTTGGATGCCTGGGACTATATAGCAGGAAAGATGAAACTTAACTGCATCGGAAAATAGGTCTGGTTAATATATATCCCTGAACCTTCCTCAGGAACACAGATTATCAGGCTGTTATAACATTGCTGTTTGTAGGACATTCCTTGGGGAAAAGTCACTGCTCCATTTCCTAATCACTTTATAAAATACACCTTCGATATTTTCTGACTTACTGAGATTGTGAGTGGTGCTATAGAAATGTAAAACCGTCTTTTATATGAATGATATTCGATTTCAAAGTTGCTATTCAAGCTGCTTCTTCTAAGTTTAAGTTTACTTATTCCTGTCACAGGCAGGCTTACATTAACACTGCAGTGAAGTTACTGTGAAAATCCCCTAGCCGCCACACTCCAACACCTGTTCGGGTTACACTGAGGGAGAATGTAGCACGGCCAACGCACCCTAACCCGCGCGTCTTTCGGGCTGTGGGAGGAAGCCGGAGCACCCGGAGGAAGCCCACGCAGACACGGGGAGAATGTGCAATTTCTCAGTGGACTTTGCAGAATGTGCGCTAATTGAAATTGTTACATCAGCTCGGCATCAAGTTAGCACCGTGTTGTTGGGGGGGGTGGGGGTGACGTTCTGCTCATGGGATGCCATTGACCGATGTAAAAGACCCCCACGGCGATATCCAATGGAAAGTCAGAGACCAGAATGTTACGGCCATTCACTTTCCCATCCCACCACGGCGAACAGAGACGCGGCTGAGTGCCAAATTCTCTGACTTCTCAGCGGGAGCAGGGGGGGGGAGGTGAACAGCCGGCAAGAGCGCGCCCGGAGATCTCGGTGATGGAGCGGGTTTGGGGGGTTGGGAGTTTGGGGGTGTTGGGGATGGGGGGTGGTGGGTAGGCCCACAGAAGGCCAAGCCGGCTCTACGCAAAGGGGTTCTCTCACTCACGTTCGCCAGGCGTGTTGGGACGGAGGGGGTAGGAGGGGTGCCCGAGGCGGAGGAAGGGGGAGAGGGTTTCACTCGGAGCCTAACAGAAGGCCGGGATGAAATGGTGGCAGCAAGAGTGTGCTCCCGAGTAATGGCCTCTCCGCTCCTCCGAGGTATTAATTTGACGGAAACTCGAAGGTGCCTGCTCTGATGGAGGTGACGGGGGTTGGGGAGCGATTCCTGTTTGTGTTTGAGTTAAGGCCACTCCGTGCCCTCAGTGGATCTGTTATACATGATGTGTTATTGGCATCATCGGGCCTTGAAGCTCAGGCTGTTCACGCAGTCTCTGCCTTTGTTACGAGACCCCAGGGGGCTGATTAATGTCTGCACCACAGAAACAGGAATGTGTAGCCACATTGTTTGACTAATTCCAGTGGCAAACAATCCGAGTGCCTCGACCAAACAGCTTTAGATGTTAAGAGCCCATTTTACAAACCACTGCATATTTATAGCCTCAGTTCAAAGCGATGGGCTAAACCGACCCCGAGATGTTAGCTGACAAGTTCTGTCGTGTTTCCTACTCATTTATCTCAAAATAGACTCCCCTGTGCTGCAGAATTAAGGCTCCTTGACGTCCCTGGCCTTGCTGGGGTAGGGGGCGAAGAACCCAGCTCGCACCCAGTGGCACGGTGGCACAGTGGGTTAACACTGCTGCCTCTCAGTGCCAGCGACCCGGGTTCGATTCCCGGCCTTGGGTCTGTGCGGAAGTTTGCACGTTCTCCCCGTGTCTGCGTGGGTTTCCTCCGGGTGCCTCCCACACTCCAAAGATGTGCTAGAAATAGAGACAGAAACCCCACAGTACAGAAAGAGGCCATTTGGCCCATCGAGTCTGCACTGACCACAATCCCATCCATGGCCCTACCCCCCATATCCATACACATTTTACCCACTAATCCTCAAACCTATGCATCTACGGTCAATTTAACCTGGCCAATCAACCTAACCCGCACATCTTTGGACTGAGGGAGGAAACCGGAGCACCCGGAGGAAACCCACTCAGACACGAGGAGAATGTGCAAACTCCACACAGATAGAGACCCAAACCGGGAATCGAACCCAGGTCCCTGGAGCTGTGAAGTAGCAGTGCCAACCCACTGTGCCACCGTGCTGCCCCCGGGTGGACACCCAGGAGAACCTGCCACCTCCACGCGCTCTGGATCCAAGGTGATGTCACGCTGAATGCCCTCGGGGTCAGAGAGGGGAAGGAATTGAATGTTGCCGACCTCCATTTTGAAATTCCCATCCTTGACGGGGTCAACCTCTTCGGCTGACGCGTCCCCACCCACCTCTAGAATCTCCTCCAGCCCATCTGTTCCACTAATGTCCCTTCAGGGAAGGAAATCTGCCATCCTTACCCGGCCTGGCCTACGTGTGACTCCAGAGCCACTGGGCAATTAGGGATGGGCAATAAATGCTGGCCCAGGCAGTGACACCCATGTCCCACAAATGAATAAAGGAAAAACTCTCCGAGAGCCTCACACACTCCTCCAATCCTGTTCTCTGGTGCAAACTTGATGTTAATTGTCACATCGGCCTGGGCTCCAAACTCTGAAATGTCCTCTCTTTGCCCCTTGCCCCCTCTTCCTTAAGGCCTTAAAGCCCACTTCCTTGACCAAACACGTCCTCAGGGTTACATTTGTGTGGGAACGCTCGCTCGAAGTGACCTGGGGTGTTTCACTGGGCTGTGTATCAAAGCAAGTAGCAATGGAACTAAAGTCAGCACACTCTGACCCTCCACTCAATCAACCCACTAGTTTGTGATGAAGTAGGGGGTCAGTAGCTCAGGTTGGTCACATTTCGAGAGGTTTCACTGCACAACCTTTGACACCCAACCCTTCTCCAGCCCCGTCACGCTGTTCTGCTTGTCAAAGGCCTTCCAAAAGAACATCTTCCCCCCTGGAGTCGCTGGCAGGGTCATCATAGAATCCTTACAGTGCAGGAGGAGGCCACTCAGCCCATCAGCCCAACAATCCCACCCAGGCCCTATCCCCATGCATTTACCCTAGCTAGTCCCCCTGACAGTTAGGGGAAATTGGATTGAGAGACATATCAGCCATGATTGAATGGCAGAGCAGACTGGATTAGGCTGAACGGCCTAATTCTGCTCCTCATAGAACCCCTACACTGCAGGAGAAGGCCATTTGGCCTATCAAGTCTGTACTGACCACAACCCTACCTAGCCCCTATTCCCATAACCTCCTGTTGCTAGTCTCCCTGATGTTAGGATCAATTTAGCACGGCCAATCAACCTAATCCTTTTAGACCGTGGGAGGAAACCAGAGCACCCGGAGGAAACCCACGCAGACACGGGGAGAATGTGCAGACTCCACACAGACAGTGACCCGAGGCTGGGAATCAAACCTGCGTCCCTGGCGCTGTGAGGCAGCCGTGCCACCTATATCTTATGGTTTTACGGAATATTCCCCGAGGTAAGATGTCTCACAACACCAGGTTAAAGTCCAACAGGTTTACTTGGTAGCAAAGTCGGACTTTAACCTGGTGTTGTGTGAGACTCCTCCCCGTATTTACCCCAGCCCAAGTGCGGTGTTAGGGCCTGCCTGAAATCCTCGTTCCCCCAGCCCTGTTTGTCAGAGGTGTCTCTGGGTCGGTGTGTAAATGGAGCACCTGGTTTGTGTTTGAAGTTTTGTTGTGTTCAGTTTAAAAAGGTGTTAATTGGATCTGTGCAATCTGACATTCTGAGGTAATCCTTTTACCCTGCCCTTGGGGGGGGGGGAATGTGAGAACTGTGCACACCCCCCACCCCGTGACATTCCACACACTGAATAATAACAGCACTGATTAGGCCGGCGTGTTCTCCCCAAAGATCAAAGCCTTAGCCCCATACCCCAGGGAACATCTCATCAACTGCTGGTCACTCCATTATCCGTGAAAGACCCTCAAAGGCCCAGCTCCCTCCTAGAGTCTGGGAGTTCTGTAGGTGGTGCTGCCCCAGGGAATGAACCATAGAAGAAGGGGGCCATTCGGCCCATCGAGTCTGTACTGACCCTCCAAAAGGGCATCCCGGGGAACCTGTGCATCCACCACAGTCACTCAACCTAACCTAGCTTGGTGGGAGGGAACCCGGGGGAAACCCACACAGACACGGGGAGAATGTGTCTGCACAGACAGTGACCCAAGCCGGGAATCAGAGAAACAGAGAATCCCTACGGTGCAGAACGAGTGGCGCATTGAATCTACACCGACCACAACCCCAACTAGGCCCTATCCCCATAACCCCATGCATTTACCCTCTAACCCCCCGATACTAAGGGGCAGCTTTAGCACGGCCAATCCACCTAACCCGCACATCTTTATGGGAGGAAACTGGAGCACCCAGGGGAAACCCACGCAGACACGGGGAGAATGTGCAAACACCACACAGACAGTGACCCGAGCCGGGAGTCGAACCGTGTGAGGCTGTATAGCGCTAACCAGTGTCCAAAGCTGCGCAGGTTGAATTTCGGGAACCGTTGAGCTGTCACTGACGGGGGAGAGGGCAATCGCTTTTACATCACCGTGAAATGCGATGTGGGATTTCGCGGGACATTTTCCGCTCCAAACCAGCCCGGAACAAATGGAAAATCCCGCTGTGTTTGAGTCCATCAGGACGGATTCTGACTTCATACAATTCCTGTCAGGTTTCCGATAACGATTCGGGTTATCGCTCTCCGAGCTGTGGATAAAACTCAGGCCGCTGATGCGCAAGCGGCCATTTTATACTGCTGCCCGAACCATAACCTTAACCCAAGCACTGCCGCGCTGTACTGGGGGAGTGCCACACTGTCACTGACGCCATCTGACCTGACAGACATTTATAAAATTATGAGGGGTGCGGATAGGGTGGACAGTTGGAAGCTTTTTCCTGGGGCAGAAAAGGGGGCACTTGTTCAAGTTAAGGGGGGGGGGTGGTGGGGAAGGTTCATTGGAGACGTGCAGGGGGACACAGAGGGTGGTGGGGGGCCTGGGATGCACTGCCAAGTGAGATGGTTGAGGCAGATACATTAGCGACATCTGAGACTTATCCGGATAGACACATGAACGGACGGGGAATAGAGGGATACAGGTGGTTGGTCTAGATAGGACAACATGGTTAGCATAGGCTTGGAGGGCCGAAGGGCCTGTTCCTGTACAGCCCAGGGAACTCATTCCGATAAGTCACGGGGAGGGGGCTCTCTCTGCCACAATGTCCTGGCCAATATTTGTGCTGATAACTATTCCAAAGCAATTTGATTGGTCCCCATCTCAGATGCGCGTGGGATCTTGCTGTGTACAAGATGGCCGCCGCATTTCCTCCTTTCCAAAGCGACGGCACTTCGAAGGAACTTGTTCCTCCTTTGGGGTGGGCTCCAAGAACGCGCGTTCTCCCTTTCGGTGGGACGTCCTGCTCTTCCGGATGTCGCATTCGTCCGGAACCAGGCGCGATCCCTGGTCTGCTGAATCTAATCGCCCGAGAGCCTGGATCCAGGTGTGCCGGAGTTTATCCGGCCGATCCCTCAGTGGGAAGGACTGGTCGGAAGATTAGGAAATGGCCCATAAAAAGGCAACAAACGCAGTTGGCAGGAGTATTAAGGACCAGAGAGTCCCCAAAGTGCAGAAAGAGGCCATTTGGCCCATCAAGTCTGTACCGACCCTCTGACAGAGCAACGTACCCATCCCTCAGCCCGAGCCTCATAACCATACGCATTTAGCATGGCCAATCCGTCTAATCCACATATCTTTGGACATCAAGAGGCAATTCTCTATGACCAATCCACCTAACCCACACATCTTTGGACACTAAGGGACAATTTAGCATGGCCAATCCACCTAACCTGCACATCTTTGGACACTAAGGGGTAATTTAGCATGGCCAATCCACCTAACCTGCACATCTTTGGACACTAAGGGACAATTTAGCATGGCCAATCCACCTAACCTGCACATCTTTGGACACTAAGGGACAACTTAGCATGGCCAATCCACCTAACCTGCACATCTTTGGACACTAAGGGACAACTTAGCATGGCCAATCCACCTAACCTGCACATCTTTGGACACTAAGGGACAACTTAGCATGGCCAATCCACCTAACCTGCACATCTTTGGACACTAAGGGACAACTTAGCATGGCCAATCCACCTAACCTGCACATATTTGGACACGAAGGGGCAACTGAGCATGGCCAATCCACCTAACCTGCACATCTTTGGACACTAAGGGACAACTTAGCATGGCCAATCCACCTAACCTGCACATCTTTGGACACTAAGGGACAACTTAGCATGGCCAATCCACCTAACCTGCACATCTTTGGACACTAAGGGACAACTTAGCATGGCCAATCCACCTAACCTGCACATCTTTGGACACTAAGGGACAACTTAGCATGGCCAATCCACCTAACCTGCACATATTTGGACACGAAGGGGCAACTGAGCATGGCCAATCCACCTAACCTGCACATCTTTGGACACTAAGGGACAACTTAGCATGGCCAATCCACCTAACCTGCACATCTTTGGACACTAAGGGACAACTTAGCATGGCCAATCCACCTAACCTGCACATCTTTGGACACTAAGGGGCAATTTAACATGGCCAATCCACCTAACCTGCACATCTTTTGGACTGTGGGAGGAAATCGGAGCACATGGAGGAAACCCACGCAGACACGGGGAGAATGTGTAGACTCTGCACTGACAGGGGGAGAACATTTCAAAAAGTCCAATATTTTATATTTTTTGGCACAGGAAACGACAAATGGGGCGAGGGGACGGAGACCACATTCTGTGCACCCAGGGAACAGGGGAACGAACGTGGTGAAGGAAAAGGGAGGCGAAGTTCATCACAGTTCCACAAGATGGCGAACCGTCACTTCCCAAGACTCCAGCTTGTCTCTGGGGTGTGTTCTCGGCAGCTCTTTCTAAGAGATATTTTATTTTTTTGGGGGGGAGGCGGTGTCTCTCTGGGCGAGTTCCAGACAAGTTTTTGGCAAATATAGATTTGGGCCTCTTGCCCACCCTCCTCCTCTCCATCTCCTCAACACTGTGAGGCCCGAAGATCTTCAATTCCCTCCCTAAATGTCTCCCCCGCTCTGTCTCTCCCTCTTCTTCCTTGAGGACACTCCTTACAACCAACCAAAATGGTTACCTGACCCCGTTATGTCCCTTACGAACCAGGACGTCAAATTGTGTTTGACGTTGCCCCTCGTATAGCAGCTGGGGATATTTCACTTTGTTCAGGGCGCCATATAAATGCAGGCGACTGTTGTGTCTTGCTGGGTATACTCGCCACCTGATGTTTTCGCTGTCTTAATTTATCTAAAGCAGGCATTCGGGCAGCATAATGTTTAGCACCGCCAGGGAGCTGGGTTCGATTCCTGGCTTGGGTCACTGTCTGTGTGGAGTTTGCACATTCTCCCCGTGTCTGCATGGGTTTTCTCCAGGTGCTCCAGTTTCCTCCCACAGTCCAAAGATGTGCGGGTTAGGCGGATTAGTCAATTGCCCCTTAGAGTCAGGGGGATTAGCAGGGTAAATACGTCGGGTTTCGGGGATAGGGCCTGGGTGGGATTGTTGTCAGTGGAGCCCCAATGGGCCAAATGGCCTCTTTCTGCACTGTGGGGATTCTATATTTCTTTTCTATGTTTCGCTATCTTCTTTCTAATAAAAAGTGTTTTCCTTGTGTCTACATGGACTACACAGTCCAAAGGTGTGCAGGTTAGGTGGATTGGCCAATGCTAAATTGCCCCTCAGTGTCCAAAGATGTGCATAGAATCCCTCCAGTGCAGAAGGAGGCCATTCAGCCCATCAGGTCTGCACTGACCCCAATCCCACCCAGGCCCCATCCCCATGTGTTTGCCCTGCTAATTCCCCTGTCACTAAGGGTCAACTTAGCACGGCCAATCCACCTAACCTGCACATCTTTGGAGTGTGGGAGGAAACCAGAGCACCCGGAGGAAACCCACACAGACATGGGGAGAATGTACAGATACTGACCCAAGGCCGGAATTGAACCTGGAGTCCTGGGGGATCTTTGGACACTAAGAGGCAATTTACCATGGTCAGTCCGCCTAACCAGCACATCTTGGGATGCTAAGAGGCAATTTAACATGACTAAACCACCCAACCTACTCATTTTTGGGCACTAAGGGGCAATGTAGCATGGCCAATCCCCCTAACCTGCACATCTTTGGACATTAAGGGACAATTTAGCGTGGCCAATGTGCCTAACCTACACATCTTTGGACATTAAAGGGAACAGGAGTCGGCCATTCAGTCCATAGTGAGCCATTGATTATGATCATGGCAAACCATCCACTTCAAGCCTCCCCCCCCACACTATCCCCACGTCCCTTTCTGTCACTGGTATTCAGAGCTGTATCAATTTCTGCTTCAATCAAACTCAATGACTGAGCTTCCTCTGGGATAGAGAATTCCAAAGATCCACCACCCTTGGAGTGGAGAAACTTCTCCTCATCTCCGTCCTAAGTGGGTTCCTCCATATTTTGAATTTGCGGTTCGAAACTCCCCAATGATGGGTAACATCTGACCCACATCTGCCCTGTCCATTCCTGTAACTATTTTGTAGGTTCCAACGAGATCGCCTTCCCTCCTACAAAACTCCAGAGTAAACAGGCCCGGTTTGCCCCAGTCTCTCCTCGCGGAGGCGGGGAGACATTACCATTCAGAATGTGCAGAAAAATTCTGTTTTGATATATGAATTGTTTGTGCAAAATTGGCGAACCTAACAGCTTTATTTCGGGAAGGTTAGCTGGGAAAAGGTTAAAGTGGCTTCACCTTGACAAGGGTTTTTCTAGAGTAACAGAAAAAATGTCTCAGTTTAATAAACATAAGTTTCATCAATAAACCTCCTTCTATACACAGTACTTTCTGTCAGGATTTAACGAACACCAGGTTAAAAACTCATCCTTCATTTTCTTTCATCTTAGAAGAAAATAGATCTATTTTTAGTCTGAAAGAGTTTCCTCTTTAGGCCTCTCTATCAGTTGGGGCCTAGTGTGCGTGTGTGCAAGCCAGCCCTTCATTTTGTGATTGGCAAATCATGGCCTTTTTTTAAATTCATTTATGGGACGTGGACATTGCTGGCTGGGTCATTATTTATTGCCCATCCCTAGTTACCCTTGGAGGGGCAGTTGAGAGTCAACCACATTGCTGTGGCTCTGGAATCACATGTAGGCCAGACCGGGTAAGGACGGCAGATTTCCTTCCCTAAAGGATAGTGATGACCCAGATGGGTTTTTCCATCAATAGTTTCATGGTCATCAGTAGATTCTTAATTCCAAATATTTTTTATTGATTTCAAACTCCACCATCTGCCATGGCGGGATTTGAACTCCTAATGTTCTGGGGACCCGGCTTCGAATCCCGCCATGGCAGGTGGTGGAGTTTGAAATCAATAAAAAATATTTGGAATTAAGAATCTACTGATGACCATAAAACCATTGTTGGAAAAACCCATCTGGTTCACATCTGGGCAGCACTGTGCTTAGCGCTGCTGCCTCACAGTGCCAGGGATCTGGGTTTGATCCAACCTTGGGTGACTGTCTGTGTGGAGATTGCACATTCTCCACGTGTCTGTGTGGGTTTCCTCTGGGTGCTCTGGTTTCCTCTCACAATCCAAAGATGTGCAGGTTAGATGGATTGACCGTGCTAAATTGCCCCTTAGTGTCCAAAGATGTGTAGGTGAGGTGGATTGGCCATGGTGAATTGCCCCTTAGTGTCCAAAGATGTGCAGGTTAGATGGATTGGCCATGCTAAATTACCCCTTAGTGTCCAAAGATGTGTAGGTTGTATTATGATGTGGGTATGCCGGCGTTGTTGTATTAGCCATGGTAAATTGCCCCTTAGTGTCCAAAGATGTGTAGGTTAGGTGGATTGGCCATGCTAAATTGCCTCTTAGTGTCCAAAGATGTGTTGGTTTGGTGGATTGCCCATGCTAAATTGCCCCTTAGTATCAGGGGCATTAACATGGTAAATACATGAGGTTGAGGGGATAGGGCCTGGGTGGGATATCTATTGGTGCAGGCTCGATGGGCTGAATGGCCTCCTTCCCTGTGAGGATTCTATTGTATCCTGCCCACTGTATTTCTATCCCTTGGCAGGACAGCAGTGTGGAACTAGAACCCTGGGTTATTTCTCTCTTGGGAGGTGGCTAAATCGCAACATCTCTGCAACTCAATATCAAATCCCTGGCTTTCCAATTGGTCCGGTTACCGGTGTAACACTAACCCTGGACTGACGGGTTTCCCATGGTTAGGGGGCCAGTTACTATTGGGTTAAATAACCTGAGCATTAATCCTGAAGTCCCTATTTACATTACAAGGATGCACCACCATCTTTAACGCACTATTTGGAGACCAGAAATGGGATATATTTACATTCCATTTTACGAAATCTGGCTTTGAAATATTGTTCACCCTGTCTATTCTCAGGATGGAATATAAACTCCCAAGACAGCCTGTTGGCCATCTTAATTAATAACGAGGCCACTGTTATGTTATAAAGTGGTGTGAGCGCACACCAACCTCGCTAACAAAGCCCTGGATCCCATCAATGAATAAAAAAGGTCTCTCTCTTGACCTGCCTACATCGACAGCCATCGTGGAGAAGGTTCCTCGGTTAGTGTTGCTCTCACCTGAGTCCAAAGGTTATCTCGGACTGCAGGAGATGACCAAGAAAGTCTCGGATGACACTCCAGTGCAGCGCTCAGGGAGTGCCGCACTGTTGGAGGTGTCGTTCTTCGAAAGATTCATTGCACTGTTTTGAAGAAGAATAAGTGAGCTACGCAAGGCAGCCTGCCCCATATTTTAATCCCACAACCAGCAACACAAACGCAGATGAACTGGTCATGATCACGTTTCTGTTTGTGGGATCTTGCTATGTGCAAATGGGCAGCCAGATGTGATGAAAGGGTACAAATGGTATATACGTATGTGTATATATGAAATGTGTCTTTTATATTTCAGGAGAATGTTTTAAAGCTCAGTTTTTTTCTACAGGTAGTCAGTATGTCTGGAAGGAACACAGATCAGATATTTGACAACACAGATATTTGAATATAAAAGTAGGGAGGTCTTGCTGCGGCTGTATAGGGCACTGGTGAGGCCGCAGCTGGAGTACTGTGTGCAGTTTTGGTCGCCGCACTTATGCAAGGATATTTTGGCCTTGGAGGGAGTGCAGAGGAGGTTTACTAGGCTGATACCGGAGTTGAGAGGGTTGAGCTATGAGGAGAGGCTGAATAAACTAGGCTTGTACTCGTTAGAGTTTAGAAGAATGAGGGGAGATCTCATTGAGACGTATAAGATGTTGAATGGGATGGATAGGATAGAGGTGGAGAGACTCTTCCCGCTCAGAAAGGACAGTAGGACTAGAGGGCACAGCCTCAGGATAAAGGGGGGGCGGTTTAGAACGGAGTTGAGGAAGAACTTCTTCACTCAAAGGGTGGTGAATCTCTGGAATTCTCTGCCTGTTGAAGTGGTGGAGGCTGCCTCGCTAAATATACTTAAGACGCGGGTTGATGGGTTTTTGATGAGAGAGGGGATTAAGGGTTATGGGGAGAGGGCGGGAAAGTGGAACTGAGCCACGACAGATCAGCCATGATCTTATTGAATGGTGGGGCAGGCTCGAGGGGCTAGATGGCCTACTCCTGCTCCTATTTCTTATGTTCTTATCAGATACTGGGAAATAGCTTGAGGGATTCTATCTATCTATCTATCTATCTATCTATCTATCTATCTATCTATCTATCTATCTATCTGACTATCTGTCTGTCTGTTTTTATATCTATCTATCTATCTAACACTCTCTCTGTCTCTCTATCTCTCTCTCTATGTCTCGCTCTATCTCTCTCTATATATTTCTCTATCTCTTTATCCATCCCTCTTTATCTGTCTATCCCTCTCTTCTGTCTCTATACATCGACCTTGAATGGAGAGCCTTGTTAGGGCCATTTCAGAGGGCAGTTACGTGTAATCCCATCTAGACCCTATCATTCAATCCCAACAAGTGGACCAAAAAAGAACTGTCCTCCATCCTGTCAGCAATGAAGCTAAAATATACACAAACTTATGAAAAATATAAAATTGTTTATTCTTTCATGGGGTGTGGGCATCGCTGCAAAGCCCAGCATTTGTTACCCTTCCCTAATTGCCCTTGAACTGAGTGCCAGTTAAGAATCACTGCGGTAGGTCTGGAGTCACATGTGGGCCAGACCAGGTAAGGACAGCAGATTTCCATCATTAGTGACCCAGATGGGTTTTTCCAACAATTGGTGACAGTTTCATGGTCACCTTTACCAAGACTAGTTTTTATAGTTTGAGATTTATCAACTGAATTTAAATTCCGTGATGGGATTTGAACCCAGGTGCCCAGAACCTTAGCCTCCTCTGGAACACAAGTCCATTGATGTTATCACCAAGCCACCATCTCGCCACTTCAGTAGATGGTGGCTGGGCTGATGTGTATGGCAAGTCCGTGCAGGTGTTGAAACACTGCATTCTCTGATAACATTCTTTCTGGTTGTATCACAGATTGATAAGGATTCTGCTCTGCCCAAGACCGCAAGGAACTACAAAAGGCCGTGAATGTAGCCCAGTCCATCAGGCAAACCAGCCTCCCATCCATTGACTCTGTCCACACTTCCCACTGCCTCGGAAAAGCAGTCGGCATAATTAAGGACCCCACGCACCCCGGACATTCTCTCTTCCACCTTCTTCCGTCGGGAAAAAGATACAAAAGTCTGAGGTCACGTACCAACCGACTCAAGAACAGCTTCTTCCCTGCTGCTGTCAGACTTTTGAATGGACCTACCTCGCACTAAGTTGATCTTTCTCTACACCCTAGCTATGGCTGTAACACTACATTATGCATCCTCTTTTTTCTTTCTCTATGAACGGTATGCTTTGTCTGTATAGCGCGCAAGAAATTACACTTTTCACTGTATACTAATACATCTGACAATAATAAATCAAATCAAATTTAATCAAAGCTTCAGCCGCTTGGGGCAGCACGGTGACACAGTGGTTAGCTCTGCTGTGTCTTGCCGCCAGGGACCCGGGTTCGATACCCAGCTTGGGTCACTGTGTGGACATTCTCCCCATGTCTACATGGGTTTCCTCCAGATGCTCCAACAGTCCAAAGATGTGTGGGTTAGGTTAATTGTTCATGGTAAATTGCCCCTTAGTGTCAGGGGATTAGCAGGGTAAATATGTGGGGTTATGGGAATAGGACCGATTATGGTCAGTGCAGTAGGGACCCCCCCACGCCAACTGATCCTGCCCCTATAGGCCACTCTGCTATAGACCCCTCCCCTGTTCTGTCACCACCCCTTTAGCACTGCCCCGTGCCTGGTGGGCAGCACCAAGACACCCCCTGGGCATTGCCACCTTGGTGTGCAGTGCCACGGGGCCAGGCTGGCACTGTCAGGTTGGCAATGCCCAGCGGGTACCTCCATTACTACCCCCGATCCTCCATGGCTATTGGAGACCCTGCTGGAGTGAACCACTCCTGGCGGGGGGGGAGGAGATGTTAGTGGGCCTGGAGACTTCAGTCCCAGGCCCGCCAGTGAGATAGTAATTCGAATTTAAATAATTTAAATTCGCCAGAAACCGGCAGTCCAATGGCTGGAGATGTGCGGAGACCAGCAGGCTTCCGCTTGTATCTCCGGGGACTGAAGTTTACGCTTCTTCTCCCCCATGCACTCCCCCCCTCCAACCCCCCCAACCCAGGAGTGGTTCACTCCAGCGGGGTTGACAATACATTGGGGAGAATCGCCCCAACACCTCAGATTGATTTGATTAGATTTGATTTTATTATTGCCACATGTATTAGTATACAGTGAAAAGTATTGTAACTTGCGCGCTATACAGACAGAGCATACCATTCATAGAGAAGGAAAGGAAAGGGTGCAGAATGTAGCGTTACAGTCATAGCGAGGGTGTAGAGAAAGATCAGCTTAAGGTAGGTCCATTCAAAAGTCTGACGGCAGCAGGGAAGAAGCTGTCCTCGAGTCGGTGGGTACGTGAGCTCGGACTTTTGTATCTTTTTCCCGATGGAAGGAGGTGGAAGAGAGAATGTCCGGGGTGCGTGTGGGGTCCTTAATTATGCCGGCTGCTTTTCCCGAGGCAGCGGGAAGGGTAGACGGAGTCAATGGAGGCTGGTTTGAGTGATGGACTGGGCTAGAGTCACCACCTCCACTTTAAAGTGACAATGTACACCTTTCGAGGTTTGACAGTTGTCCTGCAGGTACCGCGCACCGGTGCAGAGCAGGATCCCAGACCAACCAGAAAGAATGCTTTCTATGGTGCGTCTGTAAAAATTGGTGAGAGTCTGCGCTGCACAGGGGGGGTGGGAGTGGGGGCGGGGTGTCCGATGAGATGAGGCGCGCAAGTCGCTGGGGTGTGGTTTGAACCCGTGACCCTGAGGATAACCACTGATCCGCAGCTGATAAACCAATCGGCGGGATGGAAACCGGTTTGCTCCGTCTCCTGGTGACCCTAACGTACACCGCGAGCTGGCCTGGGTTCGACCGTGGCCACTCAGCCCTGCTCCCTCCAAAGCGCACCACTCTCAAGCGTCAAAAGCCGGCTGCAAAGGTTGGCCGAGCGGGGGGCGTGGCTCTGCGGTAACCGCACTCATTGAGGCAATTGTCAAACCATCCCCAACAGTGAGATCTCAATCAGGTTTCCTGCTCTCAGAGGGAGGGGCTGGCTCTGAAAAATGAGACAAAGCGCTGCTTTGTAGGTTAAAGTTCACGGAAAGCACAGTGCCAACTCCCCCCGGTGGGGTTGGGGGGGGAGGAGGGTGTAGAAAGAGTGAAAAACATGACAATTCTGACAGGGTTGGCTGTTCCCTCTGTGCTGCCAGTGGCTGTGTCGCTCACATTCTCGCCTGAATCACAAGGTTGTTGGTTCAAGTCCCACTACAGGGCTTGAGCGCAGGACTCTGCGCTGACACTGCAGTGGGAAACATTTTTAACATCGACTTGTTAGCGTCACGACAATAACACTGCAATGAAGTTACTGTGGAATTTCCCCTAGTCGCCACACAACCAGAAGACTGTGATCTGAAAAGGGAAGGGTGTGCAGGGTGACGGGCTGTTACGGGTAATGTGATAGAGGATTGGTTCACTAACAGAAAGCAAAGAGTGGGGGTGACTGGATGTGTTTCTGGTTGGCGATCAGTGACTAGTGGTGTGCCTCAGCCATCAGTGTTGGGACCGCAATTGTTTACTATTTACATAAATGATTTGGAGTCGGGGACCGTGTGTCAAAGTTCACAGATGACACTAAAATGAGTGACAGAGAAAAGTGAGCAGAGGACGCTGAAAGTTTGCAAAGGGATATAGATAATCTAAATGAGTGGGTGAGGGTCTGGCAGATGGAGTACAATATTGGTAAATGTGAGGTCATTTATTTTAGTAGGAAGAACAGCAAAATGGACTATTATTTAAATGGTATAAAATTGCAGCATGCTACTGTGCAGAGGGATCTGGGTGTCCCAGTGCAGGAATCTCAAGGAGTTGGTTTGCAGGTAATTAAGAAGGCAAATGGAATTTTGTCCTTCATTGCTACAGCGATGGAGTTTAAAAACAGTGAGATTATGTTGCAGCTGTATAAGGTGCTGGTGAGGCCACACCTGGAGTTACTATGTACTGTTTTGGTCTCCTTACTTGAGAAAGGATAAACTGGCACTGGAGGGGGTGCAGAGGAGATTCGCTAGGCTGATTCCAGAGTTGAGAGGGTTGGCTTATGAGGAGAGACTGAGTAGATTTGGGCTATACTCATTGGAATTCAGAAGAATGAGGGGAGATCTTATAGAAACATAGAAGATAATGAAAGGAATAGATAGGATAGAAGCAGGGAGGTTGTTTCCACTGGCGGGTGAAACTAGAACTAGGGGGCTTAGCCTCAAAATAAGGGGGAGCAGATTTAGGACTGAGTTGAGGAGGAACTTCTTCACACGAAGGGTTGTGAATCTGTGGAATTCCCTGCCCAGTTGAGGCTACCTCATTGAATGTTTTTAAGACAAAGATAGATAAATTTTTGAACAGTAAAGGAATTAAGGGTTGTGGTGAGCGGGTGGGTAAGTGGAGCTGAGTCCACAAAAAGATCAGCCATTATCTTATTGAATGACGGAGCAGGCTCGAGGGGCCAGATGGTCTACTCCTGCTCCTAGTTCTTATATTTTTAAGGTGGGAGAATGTTCCTTAGCAATGTGCTCACTTCAGAGAGCTGGTACAGACGCGATGGGCCAAATGGCCTCTCTCTCTGTCCCAATTCTATGATTAGTCATTATTTTAACTGACATTCTCCCAGATGTGGGTAAATCTGCAGTTTGTACTGAAAGTGGGCATCTAATTTGATTTGGTTTATTATTGCCACATATAAGGGTGGCACAGTGATTAACTCTGCTGCCTCATAGCACCAGGGACCCGGGTTCAATTCCCGGCTTGGACCACTGTCTGTGCGGAGTCTGCACATTCTCCCCATGTCTGTGTGGGTTTCTTCTGAGTGCTCTGGTTTCTTCACACAATCCAAAGATGTGCAGGTTAGGTGAATTGGCCATGCTAAATTGCCCCTTAGTGTCAGGGGGACTAGCTAAAATAAATGCATGGGGTTATGGGGATAGGGCCTGGGTGGGATTGTGGTCGGCGCAGACTCGAGTTTCGAATGGCCTCCTTCTGCCCTGGGGGGATTCTATTGGTATACAGTGAAGAGTATTGTTTCCTGTGCACTATACAGACAAAGCATACTGTTCATAGTGTACAAAGAGGAGAAGGAAAGGTGAGGGTGCAGAATGTAGTGTTTCAGTTACAGGTAGAGTGTGGAGAAAGATCAGCTTAATGCGAGGTAGGTCCATTCAGAAGTCTGATGGCAGCAGCAGGGAAGAAGCTGTTCTTGAGTCAGTTGGTGCGTGACCTCAGACTTTTATATCTTTTCCAAGCAGACAAGATATCGAAAGGATACAGATCAGAAACCCATTCGGGTACTCGCATTATCTTGTAATTGAGTTTGTGTCTACAATTGCCCTCTTTGTAAACCAAATCCTGCACTCACCTGATGAAGGAGCAGTGCTCTGAAAGCTCGTTCTACCAAACAAACCCTTGGACTTTAAGCTGGTGTTGCGAGACAGCTTACCAATAGAAGGGAGAACGTAGGAGGGTCTTACACATCTCGTTACTCCAATCTGCCCTTTCTAATGCCTCTCTCCGGTGTGGTGACCCTGCTGGGTCTAGAATGATCTCTTTGCAATAATACCATTGTGCTGGAGGAGACAAGTCGCAGTCACAGAAAACAAGAGGCTGAGGGATTGCCAGAGTATCACCGTGAGGAGGTGGTGAGGGAGATGGCAGTAGTATTGTCACCCTGGGCAAGCCCTCCCCAGCCAAACCCCAACTCATTAAACAGCAGCGGCTCTTATCACAAGTGGCCTCCCACCTGCGTTATTCTACAACAGGAACTGGCTCCTTAGTTTGAAGTTTAAAAAAGTTAAAGTCCATTTTTGATGTTACTGTGAAAATTCCCAAGTGGCCACACTCCGGCGCCTGTTCGGGTTACACTGAGGGAGAATTTAGCACGGCCAATGCACCCTAACCAGCACGTCTTTCCGACTGTGGGAGGAAACTGGAGCACCCGGAGGAAACCCACGCAGACACGGAGAGAATGTGCAAATTCCACACAGACAAGTGACCCAAGCTGGGAATTGAACCGGGTCCCGGGCGCTATGAGGCAGCAGAGCCAATCACCGTGCCACCCCAGCTTGGGAGTAATGGGAAGGGGGGGGGGGGCGGTATTTCAATGTGCAAGAATTGATAGCTGGAATAATGATTCTGATTTGATTTGATTTATTATTGTCACATGTATTGGGATAGAGTGAAAAGTATTGTTTCTTGTGCGCTATACGGACAAAGCATACTGTTCATAGAGAAGGAAAGGAAAGGGTGCTGAATAAAATGTTATAGTCATAGCTAGGGTGTAGATAAAAATCAATTTAGTATTTGATTTGATTTATTATTGTCACATGTATTGGGATAGAGTGAAAAGTATGGTTCCTTGCGTCGTATATAGACAAAGCATACTGTTCATAGAGAAGGAAAGGAGAAGATGCCAAATATAATGTTACAGTTATAGCTAGGATTTAGAGAAAAATCAACGTAATTTAATTTGATTTATTATTGTCAGATGTATTGGGATACAGTGAAAAGTATTGTTTCTTGCGCGCTATACAGACAAAGCATACTGTTCATAGAGAAGGAAAGGATGCTGAATATAATGTTACAGACATAGCTCGGATTTAGAGAAGAATCAACTTAATATTTGCTTTGATTTATTATTGTCACATGTATTAATATACAGTGAAAAGTATTGTTTCTTGCATGCTATACAGACAAAGCATACTGTTCATAGAGAAGGAAAGGATGCTGAATATAATGTTACAGACATAGCTAGGATTTAGAGAAGAATCAACTTAATATTTGATTTGATTTATTACTGTCACATGTATTAATATACAGTGAAAAGTATGGTTCCTTGCGTCGTATATAGACTAAGCATACTGTTCATAGAGAAGGAAAGGATGCTGAATATAATGTTACATAGCTGGGATTTAGAGAAGAATCAACTTAATATTTGATTTGATTTATTATTGTCACATGTATTAATATACAGTGAAAAGTATTGTTTCTTGCATGCTATACAGACAAAGCATACTGTTCATAGAGAAGGAAAGGATGCTGAATATAATGTTACAGACATAGCTCGGATTTAGAGAAGAATCAACTTAATATTTGATTTGATTTATTATTGTCACATGTATTAATATACAGTGAAAAGTATTGTTTCCTGTGCACTATTCAGACAAATGCTAAGAGACTGAAGGCTTGGTTTCAGTGGGCAGGAACCAGACTGGGTGTTGGCAGCGAGCAGTTTTGTGATTGGCAGCCTTGCTGATGAATTAATTCGGCTTTTTTTTTCGCGTGCAGACACACCCTCGCATTCTCTGGCTACTGAGTCTTGCCTAATGTAACTGGCTGTGTGTGTTGTAGAGAGAGAGCGGATGACAGTCACTGTGCACTGTGGGGGGGGGGTGATGGATACAGCTCAAGTTTAAAGGATGATCCGCTTTGCCCCACTTTGCTGAGATGGGGGAGCCTTGGCCAGGAGATGCTGTGAGAAGTGGCCAGTGCATCTGAAACGGGATTTGAATGTTTGCTGGTGAAATCGCTGGTTCAGGTAAGCCTCCACCCCATTTGCAAATTTAAAAAAAAACATTATAAATCTGCTTTAACTGAGTTTAAGCCTCTGGCGTTCATTCAGCAGCGATCAATGCTCTGTAAATGGGAAGTGATTAACACAATGTAACGCTTTCAGGCACAGCTTTTGATCTGGGAGCTGAGGAGAAGGTTATTTTCTAGTGGGATTTCCCACGCTAGTCTGGTTGGTATAGAAATAAACCTGTTGGACTTTAACCTGGTGTTGTGAGACTTCTTACTGGGATAGAGCAAGCCAGAAGCTGTTGTCTCTCCTCTGTGTCCCCTGAAGGTGGTGGGTACGCAGTCAGGGAGTAAAGAGCCAGAGCTGACACCCAGTGCACTACAGAGGGAGTGCTGCACTGTTGGAGGGAGGGAGAGAGGGAGTGCTGCACTGTTGGAGGGAGGGAGGGAGTGCTGCACTGTTGGAGGGAGGGAGGGAGGGAGTGCTGCACTGTTGGAGGGAGGGAGGGAGGGAGTGCTGCACTGTTGGAGGGAGGGAGTGCTGCACTGTTGGAGGGAGGGAGGGAGTGCTGCACTGTTGGAGGGAGGGAGTGCTGCACTGTTGGAGGGAGGGAGGGAGGGAGTGCTGCACTGTTGGAGGGAGGGAGGGAGTGCTGCACTGTTGGAGGGAGGGAGGGAGTGCTGCACTGTTGGAGGGAGGGAGTGCTGCACTGTTGGAGGGAGGGAGTGCTGCACTGTGGGAGGGAGGGAGTGCTGCACTGTGGGAGGGAGGGAGTGCTGCACTGTTGGAGGGAGGGAGTGCTGCACTGTTGGAGGGAGGGAGGGAGTGCTGCACTGTGGGAGGGAGGGAGTGCTGCACTGTGGGAGGGAGGGAGTGCTGCACTGTTGGAGGGAGGGAGTGCTGCACTGTTGGAGGGAGGGAGGGAGTGCTGCACTGTTGGAGGGAGGGAGTGCTGCACTGTTGGAAGGAGGGAGGGAGTGTTGTACGGTTGGAGGGAGGGAGTGTTGCACGGTTGGAGGGAGGGAGGGAGTGCTGCACGGTTGGAGGGAGGGAGTGCTGCACTGTGGGAGGGAGGGAGTGCTGCACTGTGGGAGGGAGGGAGTGCTGCACTGTGGGAGGGAGGGAGTGCTGCACTGTTGGAGGGAGGGAGGGAGGGAGTGCTGCACTGTTGGAGGGAGGGAGGGAGGGAGTGCTGCACTGTTGGAGGGAGGGAGTGCTGCACTGTTGGAGGGAGGGAGGGAGTGCTGCACTGTTGGAGGGAGGGAGTGCTGCACTGTTGGAGGGAGGGAGGGAGGGAGTGCTGCACTGTTGGAGGGAGGGAGGGAGTGCTGCACTGTTGGAGGGAGGGAGGGAGTGCTGCACTGTTGGAGGGAGGGAGTGCTGCACTGTTGGAGGGAGGGAGTGCTGCACTGTGGGAGGGAGGGAGTGCTGCACTGTGGGAGGGAGGGAGTGCTGCACTGTGGGAGGGAGGGAGTGCTGCACTGTTGGAGGGAGGGAGGGAGGGAGTGCTGCACTGTTGGAGGGAGGGAGGGAGGGAGTGCTGCACTGTTGGAGGGAGGGAGTGCTGCACTGTTGGAGGGAGGGAGGGAGTGCTGCACTGTTGGAGGGAGGGAGTGCTGCACTGTTGGAGGGAGGGAGGGAGGGAGTGCTGCACTGTTGGAGGGAGGGAGGGAGTGCTGCACTGTTGGAGGGAGGGAGGGAGTGCTGCACTGTTGGAGGGAGGGAGTGCTGCACTGTTGGAGGGAGGGAGTGCTGCACTGTGGGAGGGAGGGAGTGCTGCACTGTGGGAGGGAGGGAGTGCTGCACTGTTGGAGGGAGGGAGTGCTGCACTGTTGGAGGGAGGGAGGGAGTGCTGCACTGTGGGAGGGAGGGAGTGCTGCACTGTGGGAGGGAGGGAGTGCTGCACTGTTGGAGGGAGGGAGTGCTGCACTGTTGGAGGGAGGGAGGGAGTGCTGCACTGTTGGAGGGAGGGAGTGCTGCACTGTTGGAAGGAGGGAGGGAGTGTTGTACGGTTGGAGGGAGGGAGTGTTGCACGGTTGGAGGGAGGGAGGGAGTGCTGCACGGTTGGAGGGAGGGAGTGCTGCACTGTGGGAGGGAGGGAGTGCTGCACTGTGGGAGGGAGGGAGTGCTGCACTGTGGGAGGGAGGGAGTGCTGCACTGTGGGAGGGAGGGAGTGCTGCACTGTGGGAGGGAGGGAGTGCTGCACGGTTGGAGGGAGGGAGTGCTGCACTGTTGGAAGGAGGGAGGGAGTGTTGCACGGTTGGAGGGAGGGAGTGCTGCACTGTGGGAGGGAGGGAGTGCTGCACTGTGGGAGGGAGGGAGTGCTGCACTGTGGGAGGGAGGGAGTGCTGCACGGTTGGAGGGAGGGAGTGCTGCACTGTTGGAGGGAGGGAGTGCTGCACGGTTGGAGGGAGGGAGTGCTGCACTGTTGGAAGGAGGGAGGGAGTGTTGCACGGTTGGAGGGAGGGAGTGCTGCACTGTGGGAGGGAGGGAGTGCTGCACTGTTGGAGGGAGGGAGTGCTGCACGGTTGGAGGGAGGGAGTGCTGCACGGTTGGAAGGAGGGAGGGAGTGTTGCACGGTTGGAGGGAGGGAGTGCTGCACTGTGGGAGGGAGGGAGTGCTGCACTGTGGGAGGGAGGGAGTGCTGCACGGTTGGAGGGAGGGAGTGCTGCACTGTTGGAGGGAGGGAGTGCTGCACGGTTGGAGGGAGGGAGTGCTGCACTGTTGGAAGGAGGGAGGGAGTGTTGCACGGTTGGAGGGAGGGAGTGCTGCACTGTGGGAGGGAGGGAGTGCTGCACTGTTGGAGGGAGGGAGTGCTGCACTGTTGGAAGGAGGGAGGGAGTGTTGCACGGTTGGAGGGAGGGAGTGTTGCACGGTTGGAGGGAGGGAGGGAGTGCTGCACGGTTGGAGGGAGGGAGTGCTGTGTTGTTGGATGTGGAGGGGGTGGCATGCTGGTACAGTGGGTTAGCCCTGCTGCCTCACAGTGCCAGGAATCGGGGTTCAGTTCCCAGCTTGGGTCACTGTCTGTGCAGGGGGACTGTGCCTGTTTCCCTCGGGTGCTCCGATTTCCTCCGAAAGACGTATAGATTAGGTGCTAAATTCTCCCTCAGTGTACCCGAACAGTGTGGCAGCTCGGGGGATTTTCACACTAACTTCATTGCGGTGTTAGTGTGACACTAATAAATAAACTCACAACTTTACGGCTGTGATCGCTGTGTCTCTGTGTGGATCCTGTGGTGTTTATATTAAAGAACAATATAATTACCCCCTGTCCTTCCACTCCCTCCCCCCCCGTCCTTCCACTCCCTCCCCCCCCATCAACATCACAAAGACAGATCATCTCATCAGCATCACATCTCTGGACTCTTGCTGTGCAGCGATTAGCGAGCGCGGTTCCCTCCGTGAAGAAAACCCGAGGACCACGCCTCGGCTGTGACTGTCAACTCTGGCGGCCCCCGTGGTGGGGAGTGGCGCTACATAAATGCAGGCGGGGAGTTCCCCCCATTCTCCCGCCAGCAAAACCTTCTGCCTGGATTTGCGCCCTCCCCGCGTGCCCTGGGGGTCCAGATTGGGCAGGGGGGGGGGGGGGGCGAGGACTGGGTCTGTCTCGAGCGTTCACGAGCGTGTGGGTGAGATTACGCCGGTACCTGTTGATACCCGGCTCCCACAACCCCCCACCCCGGGTGAGGCAGTGCCGAGGGAGGGGTGCGGAGTGAGCTCTATATGACGCCGCAGCGTACACAGCGTCCAGTGCTGGTGAACGGGATGAGATTAGATTACTGTTTGATAACACCGATTAGCAGAGACGAGGTGCTGACTTCGGGGGGGTGGGTTGGGGGGGGGGGGTTGTTGGGTGGGTGGGGGGGGGGTTGGTGGGAGGGGGAGATGAGCAGGAAGGGAAGGCAGAAACAAGGGAAACTCTCAGCAAAAGCCGGTGGCCCAAGCAATAGGAAATGGATCGATCGGAGCCAATATACAAGCTGCAAAAACAGGATGTGCAGATACCACGAAACTTGCACAAACGGGGCACTGCAATCTTCAGCATGGCGCACCCGACACAGAGATCAACAGGAAAACTCCTCTGTATGTGTGCGATCAGCGTACACCCAAACAGGCCACTTCTCAAACATCCACTCAGTTTTTCACTCAGAGTAAATTTTCCCATTTCCCGAAAGGAGATTTGATTCACGGTGGCTTCAGGGCACTTTTATTTTTGACGTTTTCTACAATAGGAGGTGTAAAGTCCGATAGGAAACCTTTTGTTTTTAACTCAGTGCCTCTCATGGTGCCTCAAAACACTTTGCACTCAATTCAATATTTCAGCCACTCCTGTAATAGCACCAACAGTGCAGAAGGAGGCCATTCAGCCCGTCGGGTCAGAGCATCCTACCCACTCCCCCACCCTAGCCCCCTAATCCCACACATTTACCATCCACCTAACCTACACATCTTTGGAGACTAAGGGGCAATTTAGCATGGCCAATCAGGCACATCTTTGGACTGTGGGAGGAAACTGGAGCACTCGGAGGAAACCTACGCAGACACGGGGAGAATGTGCAAACTCCACACAGCCAGTGACCTGAGGCTGGAATTGAACCAGGTCCCGGCGTGGCGAGGCAGCGGTGCTAACTACTGTGCTACCCATGTGTATGGAAATGTGACAGCTAACATTTCATGTAGCTCGTTCCTACAAAATGCAATAGCAATCTGATTTAGTTATGTTGACTGAGCTGGGGGTGGGTGGTTGGTGGAGGCAGAGGTTGGTGGGGGAGTAGGTCTCATGGCGCAGTGGGTAAGCATCCCTGGCACTGGATCAGAAGTTCCCAGCTCAAGTCCCATCCCATGATGCAATGGCCACGAGCGACGTGTTCACAATGTTGACCAAATGCATTGATTATCTGCCTATAAATCCTCCCAGAATGCCCGTGGGTGAGAGCGGGAGGGTTCCCTGACCTGCCATTCTGCGGAAAGCAACAGCAAACTATCGCTATACTTTGCCCAGACCAATCCAATGGACTTCTTGGTTGCCAAGGCAATTTAAGGGTGTGGTACCTGGAGAAATTTGAGCAAGTGTTTTGAAATAATGCCTTGGGAATCTTTTCCAATTGACTTCCGCTTGAGAGAGCATGGCCTGGGCTTCAGGCCTACATAAGAACTAGGAGCAGGCCATTCGGCCCCTCGAGCCTGCCCCGCCATTCAGTAAGATCATGGCTGATCTTTTTGTGGACTCAGCTCCACTTACCCACCTGCTCACCATAACCCTTAATCCCTTTACTGTTCAAAAATGTATCTACCCTTACCTTAAAAACATTCAATGAGGGAGCCTCAACTGGGCAGGGAATTCCACAGATTCACAACCCTTTGGGTGAAGAAGTTTCTCCTCAACTCAGTCCTAAATCTGCTCCCCCTTATTTTGAGGCTATGCCCCCTAGTTCTAGTTTCACCCGCCAGTGGAAACAACCTCCCTGCTTCTATCTTATCGATTCCCTTCATTATCTTCTATGTTCCTGTCAGATCTCCCCCCATTCTTCTGAATTCCAATGAATATAGCCCCAGTCTACTCAGTCTCTCCTCATAAGCCAACCCTCTCAGCTCCAGAATCAACGTAGTGAAATATAACACCACTGACAGAGTGGTATTCCCTCAGTGTCGCACCAGAAATGCCAACTTAGACTCTGTCTTCATGTCTCTGGACTGGGGCTGAACTCAGAGCTGAGAGAGTTAACACAGCTACAGCAGGACAGTCCGATAAAGTGGTTAAGAACATAAGAAATAGGAGCAGGAGTAGGCCATCTTGCCTCTCGAGCCTGGCCCGCCATTCAGTAAGATCACGGCTGATCTGAAGTGGCTCAGTTCCACTTTCCCGCTCTCTCCCCATAACCCTTAATTCCCTTATCGGTCAGAAATCTACCTGTGACTTAAACACGTTTAACGAGGTAGCCTCCACTGCTTCAATGGGCAGAGAATTCCAAAGATTCACTACCCTCTGGGAGAAGAAGTTCCTCCTCAACTCTGTTCTAAATTGACTCCCCCTTATTTTGAGGCTGTGCCCCCTAGTTCTTGTTTCCATTCTGAGTGGAAATAATCTCTCTGCTTCTACCCTGTCTATATATCTTAATAAGACATATGGGATTCTTGCCTTTATTAGCTGAGGAATAGAATATAACAGCGCGGGGGGGGTTATGCTGGAGCTGTATAAAACACTCATTAGGTCACAGCTAGAGTATTGTGTGCAGTTCTGGTCCTCACACTTTTGGAAGGGTGTGATAGCACTGGAGGGGGTGCAGAGATTCACCAGGATGCTCCCCCACCCTATCCCCATAATCCCACATATTTACCATCCATCTAACCCACACATCTTTGGCCATTAAGATGCAATTTAGCATGGCCAATCCACCTAACCTGCACATCATTGGGCACTAAGGGGCAATTTAGCATGGCCAATCCAGCACATCTTTGGACTGTGGGAGGAAACCGGAGCATATGGAGGAAACCCACGCAGACACGGGGAGAATGTGCAAACTCCACACAGACAGTGACCCGAGGCTGGAATTGAACCAGGTTCGGGCTGGAGTGTTTCAGCTCTGAGGAGAGGCTGGATAGACTGGGGTTGTTCTCCTTGGAGCAGAGAAGGCTGAGGGGGAGACCTGACTGAGGTGTACAAAATTATGAAGGAGATAGATAAGAAAGAAAGAAAAGTAAAGTACTGCAGATTCTGGAAACGATGACAGAAAGTGCTGGAAAATCCCTTCAAAGGGTCATCCAGGCCCGAAACGCCGGTGCGGCTTGCACTCTACAGATGCTGTCAGACCTGCTGAGATTTTCCAGCATTTTCTGGAGATAGGAATGAATCTTTCCCCTCAGTACAGGGGTCGATAACTAAGGGGCATGGATTTCACTTTCTCACCCAGAGGCTGGTGGGAATCTGGAACTCAGTGCCTGACAGGATGGTAGGGCTGGGAAACCTTAGATAAGCACTTGAAATGCCACAGTATTCACAGTGGCGCAGTGGTTAATGCTGCTGCCTCTCAGCGCTGGGGACCAGGGTTCGATTCCCGGCTTGGGTCACTGTCTGTGTGGAGTTTGCACGTTCTCACCGTGGGTTTTTTTCAACAGTGCATCGGTCTTCAAAATTTGAAAGGATTGGGACCAACATTCCTCTTGCAAAAGTCGTGAAAGACTATTTTTGGATGTTGAAAGTTCAGGTCTTGAGGGTTTGACGTAGATGCTGCTTTGCCCCAAGTACATCCGATTTGAATTAAACTCTGTACGGATTATCATTCCCTCTCCGGGTTTAACAACTCTGTCTAATGTGACATGAGTGGCCTGCTCCAGGAAGGCCTGTGTTCACTTCCACTGCGTGGGTGCTCCAGTTTCCTCCCACAGTCTGAAAGACGCGCTGGTTAGGTGGATTGGCCACGTTAGGGGGGTTTAGTCCTGCTGAGGTGCAGGCTCGAAGGGCCTGTTCCTGTGCTGTAATTTTCTTTGTTCTTTCCCTTGTAAATTCCCCCTCAGCGTATCTGAACAGGCGCCGGAGCGTGGCAACTGGGGGATTTTCACAGTAACTTCCTTGCGGTGTGAATGCTAGCCTAGTTGTGACTCACAAAGAGAACAGTACAGCACAGCACAGGCCCTTCGGCCCTCAATGTTGTGCCGAGCTATGTCCAAACCCAAGATCAAGCTATCCCACTCTCTATCATTCTGGTGTGCCCATCCAATAACCGCTTGCAAGTTCCTGAAGTGTCCGACTCCACTGTAAATAAACTTTATTTTTTACAAGGCTAGGGACCGAGTGCTGGAAGATGGGATTAGAATAGATTTGTGTCTGATGGCAACGCAAACAAGATGGGCCAAAGGGCCTCTTTTTGAGCTGGAAGACTGCTGGAAGTGTAAAATGCAGGAATCTATTCCGTGTATCTACAGCTATTTTGGGACGAATTGTTTTTCTATGTACTGGGACAGTGTTAAAGTCTTATCTGGCTGTTTTAATCAGACTTTAAATGGATGGGTCCAATGGTACTATTCAAAAAACAGAGAGTTCTCCTGGTAGGCTTCCAACTTTCATCCCTCGCTGAGAGATTAGTTGGTCATTTATCTGATTTGCTGTTTGTGAGATTCTGACATGTTAAATATAAAAGCGTTTTTCTACATAACAGCGACAGTGTCTGCCTTTCAGACACAAGTGTAATGAATTAATTATACAACCCTTCTGGATGTCCTCAGATCTTGGTAGGATATCGGTGGTGAGATATCACCATGATACACAAAGGAAAAAAACAAGCCTAGTGGTATTATCGCTAGTCTATTAACCCGGAAACTCAGCTAATGTTCCGGGGGACCCGGGTTCGAATTCCGTCACAGCAGATGGGGAATTTGGATTCAATTAAAAATATCTGGAGTTAAGAATCTACTGATGACCCATTGTCGGAAAACCCGTCTGGTTCACTCATGTTCTTTAGGGAAGGAAATCTGCCGTCCTTACCTGGTCTGGCCCACATGTGACCCCAGAGCCACAGTAATATGGTTGACTCTCAACTGCCCTCCAAGGGCAACTAGGGATGGGCAATAAATGCAGGCCCAACCAGCGATGCCCATGAATGAATAAAAAAACACATACACCTCTGTAAATGTGTATATTTAACCCCCCCTCCCCACCCCCTCAAATATCTGAGGTTGTAATGTGCCCGTCCCACAACCCCCCCCACACCATCCATCATCAACTGCCCCACTGTTTCCAATCTACCTCTGCCTTCTTCAGTATTGTCAGATACGTCTGTTGGGTAATCTGTGCAGCAGCACGTTGGCACGGTGGTTAGCACTGCTGCCTCACAGCGCCAGGGACCTGGGTTCGATTCCCGGCCTCGGGTCACTGTCTGTGTGGAGTCTGCACATTCTCCCCATGTCCCCGTGGGTTTCCTCCAGGAATTCTGGTTTCCTCCCAGACTCCAAAGATGTGCGGGTTAGATGGATTGGCCGCGGTAAATTGCCCCTAAGTGTCCAAAGACGTGAACATTAGGGGGGGTTAGTGGGGTAAATTTGTGGGGTTACAGGAATAGGACCTGTATCTGATTGTAGAATCCATGCAAAATTGACGGGCTGAATGGCCTCCTTCTGCGCTGTAAGGATTCTATGGTTAACATGTAAATATGACTGTTTGACTCTCACTGCCCAATATCATTACTGATTCTCTGTCTCTTTCTCTCTCCTTTAAAACCTCTTCATTAACCAAGCGTTCCTTACTCAGCCCTGTGCCAGATTTTGATTTCTAATATTCCAGCTTGGTGGGAATGCTTTGCTTTGTGAAAGGTTCTATATAAATGCAGAGTGATGATGTATTCCTGCCCTCTCTGACTGGACTTGTCCATCCATCCCTTTGAACGAACTGTTTGCGGTTCAGTGATACGAGGTGTGGACCTGGTTCCTCTCTCAGACACTAACAGTAACGCAGAGCGACACTTACCATCAGGACAATATATCTGAAATATTCAATAACCTCAGTGAGAACCTGTCCTCACACACTCACACACACTCACACTCACACATTCACACACATACACACTCACACTCGCAAGGAAGTGAGGCTTATGGCCTTACTTATCTGAAGTTGCCCAATCTCAGGTGATATGCAAACTCGGGTCCAGTTAGTCCTTGGCAGCCTGACACTAACAGTTGATGTTGGCCTTCCCTGGAAAGGGAGCATGCGCTGTCCATATTCCGTGATGGGGGGTGGGGACACCGTGAAGGCCTGGAGTCTGTACTAAACCCACAGAACCACATCTTCATCGACGGTTTCAGTTTCTTGTTTGAGATTTATGTGCTTTGCACAGGTACCACTTTCACCTCATTGGGTTTTTGTTCAGTTGTTTAATTTGCCAATTTGTAAACCTTTTACCCTGAAATTTCATTGCTTCACACATCTGCACATTCTCCCCGTGTCTGCCTGGGTTTCCTCCGGGTGCTGTGGTTTCCTCCCACAGTCCAAAGATGTGCGGGTTAGGGTGGATTGGCCGTGCTGAATTGCCCCTTAGTGTCAGTGGGATTAGCAGGGTGAATATGTGGGGTTACGGGGAGAGGGTCTGGGTGGGATTGTTGGTGATTCAATGGGCCAAATGGCTTCTTTCTGTGCTGTAGGGATTCTATGATTCACACTAAGGAATGAGGCAGTATGAGGGTGTGGACCCACACATTTGTATCATAGAAAATAGAAGGACTGGCATTTAGAAAGCACCTATCAGGACCTCATGATGTCACCTGTTGTAGCCAATGGCATCCTTTTGAATGTGAGTGACCTGGTGGTGTAGGCGGGATTGGGCCGATATTCTCCAAAGAGCTGAGAAAAGCTTAAGACAATGTACAAAATTCTGAACAGGGCTCAATAGAATGGGTGATGCAGAATGTTTCCCCGGATAGTGAGATGGGGGGTCTACAAACGGGGGTCACAGTCACAGAATAATGGGCAGGCCATTTAGCACTGAGACAAGGACAAATCTCTTCATCCAGACGGTGGCAAATGCTTAGAATTCCTCTATGACTCTATGGGGCCAAATGTGGGCAATTGGGATTGGCTTAGGGGTTAATAAAAGGGGCAGCATGGGCAAGTTGGGCCAAAGGGCCTGTTTCTATGCTGTAAACCTCTATAATTCTATGACTCCTGACCTCGGCGGGGGGGTGGTAGAGGCTCAAATATACTGAGAGCAGTGATGGATAGATTTCTAGATGTTTCAAGGGGCACGAGGATAGTGGGGGAAAATGGCATTGACGGGCTAAATGGCCTACACCTGCTCCTAGTTTCTGTGTTGCTAAACGTGGCAGCCATCTTGTGCACAGCAAGCTCCCACAAACAACCATGTGATAATGACCAGCTAATCGGCTTTGAGTGTTCGTTGAGGAATAAGTATTGATCGGGTCTGAGGGAGGACTAATTTGCAAATGGTAAGGTTTATGCTCATCTGAAGAAAGATCCAGAAACTCATCAATGTAACCCACCAATGGGTGGCACAGTGGTTAGCACGACTGTCTCACAGCGCCAGGGACCCGGGTTTGATTCCCGGCTCGGGTCACTGTCTGTGTGGAGTTTGCACGTTCTCCCCGTGTCTGCGTGGGTTTCCTCCGGGTGCTCCGGTTTCCTCCCACAGTCTGAAAGACGTGCTGGTTAGGGTGTATTATCTATGTTAAATTCTCCCTCAGTGTGCCCGAACAGGCGCTGGACTGTGGCGACTAGGGGATTTTCACAATAACTTCATTGCAGTGTTAATGTAAACCTGCTTGTGACTCTAATACATAACAAAACAGTTCACAAGCCAACTCTGAATCTGTCACTTTGTCCCAGAGAGAAAATACTCATGAAGAAAACGAAAGAAAGCCCGTCTTTTCCAATCTATAGCAATGGTTGTTAACGACAGATAATAGCTTTGAATTGTATCAAAATATCAAATTAAATAAAAATTAGTCTAACCTTTCAATTTACCTGATTATCCGGCTGGAGCAATTAGCTTTTAACTGACCCTCAAAGCAATTAGTTTCTAACTGACCCTCAAAGCAATTAGTTTCTAACTGACCCTCGAAACAATTACTCTCTAACTGACCCTGGAAGCAATTACTCTCTAACTGACCCTCAAAACAATTACTCTCTAACTGACCCTGGAAGCAATTACGCTGTAACTGACCCTCAAAGCAATTACTCTCTAACTGACCCTCAAAGCAGTTACTCTCTAACTGACCCTGGAAGCAATTACTCTCTAACTGACCCTGGAAGCAATTACTCTCTAACAGACCCTTGAAGCAATTACTCTCTAACTGACCCTGGAAGCAATTACTCTCTAACTGACCCTGGAAGCAATTACTCTCTAACTGACCCTGGAAGCAATTACTCTCTAACTGACCCTGGAAGCAATTACTCTCTAACTGACCCTGGAAGCAATTACTCTCTAACTGACCCTCGAAGCAATTCGTCTCCAACTGACCCTCGAAGCGATTCGTCTCCAGCTGACCCTCGAAGCAATTAGTCTGTAACTGACACAGGAAGGCATCATAATTGTAACTTGTGACCTGAAAGAGGCACATGTAGATGGTTCAAGAAGTCACCAGCTCAAGGACAATTAGGGATGGGCAATAAATGTTGGGCCTAGCCAGCGACACTCACATCCCCTGAATGAATAAAAAAAATACAGCTGCACTTTAGTAATACCATAGCATACGGTGAAGGAGATCTTCTCCACTGTGCTTCCTAAACTCGAGACTATGTCCCTGTCTACATCAACAGAGATGACATGGAAATGGTCGAAAGTTTCAGGTTTCTAGGTGTCCAGATCACCAACAACCTGTCCTGGATCCCCCCCATACTGACACTGTAGTTAAGAAAGTCCATCAACGCCTCTACTTTCTCAGAAGACTAAGGAAATTTGGCATATCGGGTATGAATCTTACCAACTTTTACAGATGCACCTTTGCAAGGATCCTTTCTAGATGTATCACAGCTCGGGTACAGCTCCTGCTCTGTCCAAGACCTCTAGAAGCTACGAAGGGTCATGAATGTAGCCCAGTCCATCACACAAACCAGCCTCCCGTTCATTGACACTGTCTACACTCCCCACTGCCTCGGAAAAGCAGCCGACAAGGACCCCACGCACCCCGCACACACCCGTTTCAAATGTTTCTCTGTGGGCCCTGGAGGAGGAGAAGGGAGTCACTTGGGGCCCTTTGTCCGGGGGATGCTCCCGGCCCCTACAGTCACCCCCCGGCCTGGCAGCAGCTCAGGCCCACTTCCTGCTGCTGAATCCGGCGAAATGGGTCAGGACCCATCTGTCTGGCAGCCGGCTGCCCGCCCGATGAATGTGAACGCAATTAAAATAACGGATAGGCCTCTTTGCTGTTAGAATGGGCAACCGAAAGGGCAGATGGATTCTGGATGCAACGATGGGGCCAGGGGGTGTGCGGGGGGGTGGGGTGGGGGGAGCAGTGGGTGCTGTTGGATGACCCAGCTAATTTAGTCAGTTAAACTGGGCTAGGATATTCTAAATGGGCTGATGGGGAAGGTTGGAGGGTTTAAGGACAAAGAACTGTACAGGAACAGGCCCTTCGGCCCTCCCAGCCTGCTCCGCTTGCGTTGTCCTATCTCGACCAATCCTTCTATTCCCTGTCTGTCCATCCAGATAAGCCTTAAATGTCGCTAATGTATCCACCTCACTTGGCCGTGCGTTCCAGGCCCCCACCACCCTCTGCGTAAAAAAAAGGACCCCCCCCAACATCTCCTCTGAGCCTTTCCCCTCTTAGCCTGAACTCGTGGCCCCCTTGGAATTGTCATTTCTGCCCTGTTCACCTTTCTCGAAACCCCTCATCACTGTACAAACTTCCATCGGGTCGCCCCCCCCCCTCTCAGCCTCCGTCTTTCCAGGGGGGGACAATCCCAGTTTGTTCACTCTCTCCTCACAGACCAGGCAACATCCTGGTAGGCCTTTTTCTGCCCTCCCTCCAAAGCCCTTCTCGCTGCGCGGTGACCAGAATTGGGCCTAGTATTTCCAAATGTGGCCTAACCAACGTTTTATATAACTGCACCATCATTTGCCAACTCGTTGCCGTGTTGTTATTTGTGAAGCTTTCGGAGGAATGATTAAGTTGTGGCTTTGCTCGCTTGGGGTGGGGTGATGGGTGGGGGGGAGGATGCGGGATGTGGTTTGGGTGTGGGATCGCCCTTGGGTCCCCTGCTGGAGAGCTACCATGTTCTCCAGCCAAGATCCCCACTTCACCGCGCCCCCCTCCCTGGGGCTGGCATGTGGGCCCCAGATGTTTCACTGGTGGTGGGTGAGGTTGCCCTGGCACACCGCAGTCAGATGCTGTGTCATCCTGTAGCTTGTGGTGAGCTATTCCAGTACTAGTGAGGGCCGGAGGCCGATTCCCAGCACAGCAGTAAGCATTCTGTAAGATATAGGAACCTCGGGACAGGCCCTCAGCTTTTGGAGAGCGTGCCATCGTGCTTGAGGTAGTTAGGTTTTTGTTAAATATCCTCATTCCCTTCAGCCTTCCTCCTCATCCCTCCCTATCTCGGTCACCTCCTTTAACCCTCTTTGCCCCCCCCCCACTCCAATGCACTTGGCCAATTTTTACCCTTGGCGACCATTACTTCAGAAGCCTGGGGCCTTGGGACTTCCTTCCCCCACATTCACCCCCTCTCCTGCCTCAAGGTGCTCCTTAAAAACCCACCGCTGAGGCAGGGCTGGAAGATCCCCGCTCGCATCGACGGGACTGGAAGATCCTGCCAGCGTGAGGGACTGGAAAATTCCGGCCTACGTCCTTGACCAAGCCTTTGGCGATCTGTTTAAATATCTCAGCAAATCGCTGTCAAATTTATAGAGAATAGGAGCAGGAGAAGACCATTTGGCCCTTCGAGCCTGTTCCATCATTCATTCATTCATCCAACTCAATAGCTTGATCCTGCCTTTCCCCCTCTATCCTTTGATCTCCTTCACCCCAAGAACTAGATCTAATTTCTTCTCGGAAATATACAACTTTTTAGCCTCAACTGCTTTCTGTGGTAGCGAATTCCACAGGCTCACTACTCTTGAGAAGGCATTGGCCTAGTGGTGTTATCGCTAGGTTATTAATTAATCCAGAAACTTAGCTAATGTTCTGGGTTCGAATCCCACCACAGCAGATGGTGGAATCTGAAGTCAATTAAAAAATATCTGGAATTACGAATCTACTGATGACCTTGAAACCATCGTCGATGGCTGGAAAACTCATCTGGTTCACGAATGTCCCTTGAGGGAAGGAAATCTGTTGTCCTTACCCGGTCTGGCCTACATGTGACTCCAGAGCCACAGCAATGTGGTTGACTCCCAAGCGATGGGCAATAAATGCAGGCCCACCCAGTGACATTCATGTCCCACAGATGAACAAACAAACTCTCTGGGTGAAGAAATGTATCCTCATCTCAATCCTAAGTGGTTTACCCCGTACCCTTAGACTGTGACCCCTGGTTCTGGACCTCTGTGCAGCGATCCTGTCTGGTCCTGTTAGAATTTGGACGGCACAGTAGCACAATGGTAACACTGCTGCCTCACAGCGTCAGCGACCTGGATTCGATTCCCGGCCTCGGGTCAGTGCAGAGACTGCACATTCTCCCCGTGTCTGCGTGGGTTTCCTCCGGGTGCTCCAGTTTCCTCCCATAGTCCAAAGGTGTGTAGGTTAGGTGGATTGGCCATGCTAAATTGCCCCTTAGTGTTGAAAAATGTGTAGGTTAAGTGGATTGGTCATGCTAAATTGCCGTTTCGTGTCTAAAGACGTACAGATTAGGTGGACTGTTGGTGCTAAATTCTCCCTCAGTGTCAGGGGGATAAGCAGGGTAAATATCTGGGGTAATGGGGATTTATAGGGCCTGGCTGGGATTGTTGTCGGTGCAGGCTCGATGGGCTGAATGGCCTGTAGTGATCCGATGATTCTACTCCAAGAGTTTTATCGGTTTCTATGAGATCCCCCTCTAAACTGCAGCAAATACAATCTGACTGACTCAATCTCTACACGATCTCTCAATCTCTGGGGTCAGTCCCACCACGCCCGGAATCCGTCTGGTAGATCTTTACCACAGAGCTTTCGGATGTTTTGCTAACGTTTAAAGACACATTGTTGGTGTTAACTAGTTTGGCCATAGTTCCACGGGTAATATTTAGTGACCATAACCAAGTGAGCCCGCTTCCTGTTGGTATCTCGGCAACCAACGCTGTGCCGATCAGCTGACAGGAATCGAGAGGCCTAGTTCATTTTCCTCAACTAATCCGATCGATCCCCCAGGAGTAGCTGATTTAACCTCATTATCTGACATATTCCGTCTACATCTCTTCGTTTCCTTTCTCGAGTTTATATTAAATTGGGTTACCAATGATCAGTGCTTTGATTTGATTTATTATTGCCACGTGTACTGGGATATAGTGAAAATTATTGATTTTTTTCTTCATCCTGGACCAACATTTATTGCCCGAACCTAGTTGCCCCTTGAGAAGGTGGTGGTGAGCTGCCATCTTGAATCGCTGCCGTCCCCGTGCTGTGGGCTGACCCACAATGCCGGTAGGGAGGGGAGTCCACGATTTTGGCCCAGTGAAGGATATATTTCCAAGGCAGGGTGGTGAGTGGCTCGGAGGGGAACTTGCAGGAGGTGGCGTTCCCAGGTCTCTGCTGCCCTTGTCCTTCCAGATGGAAGTGGTCATGGGTTTGGAAGGTGCTGTCTAAGGATCTTTGGTGAACTGTTGCAGTGCACAGTACAGAGTTAGTTACTGAGCGTCGGTGGTGGTGGGGGAGGGGCCGATAGTCCCCTTCTTACTTGTTAGTCCCCCAGTCAATGGCGGGCTGTCTCGCCACAGGGGCAGGGGCGGGAATCCCCGCAGAGGGTTAACACACCGACCCTTCGTTAGAACTGGAACAGGTTAGAATCTTTATTATGGGTTTTGTTCTCTCTGCCTCTCTAAATCCCTCTTTAAGATTGTACTGGAAACCGACACTTTGATCGATCTTCAGTGGCCTCTTTACGTTGCTAGGCGTCCATTTTGTTTTCTATCTGAAGCATTCTGGGATACCCCATGATGTAAAATAGATTGAAGCCGGTATGTGAGTGACGCACTGCGGCTTCCTTTTGTGACTCAGCCGGTGTTCTTCAGCTTAGAAAGACTCCGGAGGTTGAGAGACTCAGAGGTGGCGAGGATTTGCAGTGACTAATTCCTATTTTATCAGTAAAAGAGTTGCCAAAGCGTTCTGTATTTCCCGGGAAATGTGATCCTCGCAATTCTTCTCATTGAGCAGAATCCCTGCAGTGCAGAAGTGGCCATTCTGCCCATCAAGTCCCACACCAACTCTCTGACAGAGTATCACATCCAAGCCCTTTCTCCTCCTCACCCTATCCCGTAACTCCGCACATTTAGCGTGGTCAATCCACCTAACCTACACATCTTTGGACACTATAGGGCAAATTTGCTTGGCCAATCCCCCTAACTATACATCTTTGGACATTAAGGGGCAATTTAACATAGACAATCCATCTAACCTATACACCTTTGGACACTAAGGGGCAATTTAGTTGGTCTCTTCAATGGTGACCATGAAAGTATACTGTTAATTTGAATTCAATAAAAAATATCTGGAATTAAGAATCTTCTGATGACCGTGAAACCATTGTCGATGATGGAGAAACCAACCTGGTTTACTAATGTCCTTTAGGGAAGGAAATCTGCCACCCTTACCCGGTCTGGCCTACATGTGACTCCAGAGCCACAGCAATGTAGTTAACTGCCCTCTGAAATAGCTGAGCGAGACATTGAGTTCAAGGGCCATTAGGGATGGGCAATAGAAGCTGGTCTTGTTCACAGCCCATAAAGATTAGTAGAAAATAGCTATCAGGTGTAGTTGAATGGTAGTTGTTAGAATGGCCTTTTGACTGTGAAGCATTTTGGGATGTTGTGTGGTTGGGTAGGCACTATATAAATGTAAGTACCTGCTCCATTTTGTTACTGCAGTTCCCCTTGCTGTCTCTCTCTCTCTGTCTCTCTAAAGTGTTGCGTTATTGGTGTGAGGGGTGAGTGTGTCAGTCCAGGGTGTTTGAGATGGAGCTCTGTGGGTGAACAGAGTGTAGTTGATGTGGCATTACTCAGACCCCCTCGGGCGGAGACAGTGTGTGATCATACAATTTCTCTCAACGTCCCAGAGTTGGTGGGGAAATTTGACCACCGTAGCCAGACGAAATAACTAATGGGCAACAAGTTGGCACGGTGGTTAGCACTGCTGCTTCACAGCGCCAGGGACCCGGGTTCGATTCCCAGCTTGGGTCACTGTCTGTGTGGAGCTTGCACATTCTCCCCGTGTCTGCGTGGGTTTCCTCCGGGTGCTCCGGTTTCCTCCCACAGTCCAAGAGACGTGCTGGTTAGGTGCTAAATTCTCCCTCAGTGTAACCCGAACAAGGTGCTGGAGTGTGGCAACGAGTGGATTTTGACAGTAACTTCATTGCAGTGTTAATGTAAGCCTACTTGTGACACTGATAAATAAATAATAACATAGATGCGTTAGGAGGACTGGGTGGCGGGAGGGGAGGGACAGGGTCAGGTGGGACTGTGATGCCTTCCATGGTCGAGCAGCTGACTGACACCTTAAGTGTCAAGGCTGATGGGATGCGGGACACCCAGATGGGTGCGGCTACTGCATCTTGTTTATTTATTAGTGCCACGAATAGGTTTACATTAACACTGCAATGAAGTTACTGTGAAAATCCTCTAGTTACATTCTGGCGCCTGTTTGGATACACTGAGGGAGAATTTTAGCATGGCCGATGCACCCAACTAGCACGTCTTTTGGACTGTGGGAGGATATCGGAGCCCCCGGAGAAAACCCACGCTAACACAGGGATGAACTCTGCACAGACAGTGACGTAGGCTGGAATCGAACCTGGATCCCTAGCGCTGTGAGGCAGCAGTGCTAACCATCGTGCTGCCCTGTACTGCAGGGGTTGGGTTGGGTGTAGTAGCTCCCCCCCCCCCCACCACCATCCATTGGCTCTGTCTACGTTTCCCGCTTTGTCAGAGAAACAGCCAGTATAATTAGGGACCCCTGCGCACCCCGGACATTCTCCCTTCCACCTTCTCCCATCGGGAAAAAGAGGCAAAAATCTGAGGTCACCGACTCAAGAACAGCTTCTTCCCTGCTGCCATTAGGGCTTTTGAATGGACCTACCTTGCATTAAGTTGATCTTTCTCTACACCCGAGCTATGACTGTAACACTACATTCTACACTCTGTCCTTTCCTTCTCTATGAACAGTATGATTTGTCTGTGTAGCGCACAAGGAACAATACTTTTCACTGTATCCCAATATATGTGACAATAATAAATCAAATCAAATATTAAGTTGATCTTTCTCTACACCCTAGCTGTGACTGTAACACTACATTCTACACTCTGACCTTTCCTTCTCTATGAACAGTATGATTTGTCTGTGTAGCGCACAAGAAACAATACTTTTCACTGTATCCCAATACAACTGACAATAATAAATCAAATCAAATATTAAGTTGATCTTTCTCTACACCCGAGCTATGACAGTAACACTACATTCTACACTCTGTCCTTTCCTTCTCTATGAACAGTATGCTTTATCTGTATAGTGTGCAAGAAGCAATACTTTTCACTGTATCCCAATAGAAGTGTTCAATAATAAATTAAATCAGAATGGAAGAGGGGAGGCCTCAATAAATGCAATAATGCAGTGAAGCCTTTCACAGTCGAGCTCTCTCCCTCTACCGTCTCTGTACAATACACCTCATTCTTCAAAGTACTCCTGTGGTGTCTGTGAATAAAGAGTTCTTGTGTCTTTATTTCTCACCACGGCAAGTGGAAGTCCCGTCACTGCCTCTTCCTATTGAGGGGCAGTGAGTGTGCTGATAAGTGCTCAGCGTGTGTCCCCCACAACTGAAGAACAAAGGCACACACACACGGGGCTGTGTCCGATGGAAGGAAGTGAATGTGCAGCTGCAGGATACATCTGGCCAGCAGTTCCCGCAGTTAGAGGAAGGACGGGCCCCGCGCTCTCCTATTTAAAGGTCGGAAGCCAGCAGTAACCCCGGGCTGACCCCCAGAGTCCAGCCCTGGGCCTGTCACCCAGAGTGTGACAGCTCTAACCAGCCTCCCTGCTGGGACGCTCCCCGAGAGAGCCAGACCTCCAAACAGACACTTCCTTATTTAAATAAAATAAAGGATTGAAAAGTAAAATTCAGCTCAAAGTGTTGTGCAAATATTCCCACGAGGGAGGGGGACAGCCAATGAGAGCCTGGTTAGGGGCGGCACAGTGGTTAGCACTGCTGCCTCACAGGGATCTGGGTTCGATTCCCGGCTCACTGTCTGTGCAGAGTCTGCATGTTCTCCCAGTGTCTGCGTGGGTTTCCTCCGGGTGCTCCGGTTTCCTCCCACAGTCCGAAAGATGTGTAGGTTGGGTGGATTGGCCATGGTAGATGTGTGGGGTTATGGGGATAGGGCCTGGGTAAGATACTCTGCGGACAGCACAGTGGGTTAGTGCTGCTGCCTCACAGCACCAGGGACCCAGGTTCGATTCCCGGCTCGGGTCACTGTCTGTGTGGAGTTTGCACATTCTCCCCATGTGGGTTTCCTCCGGTTTCCTTCCACAGTCCGAAAGACGTGCTGGTTAGATGCGTTGGCCGTGCTAAATTCTCCCTCGGTGTACCCGAACAGGAGTGTGGCAGCTCGGGGATTTTCACAGTAACTTCATTGCAGTGTTAATGTAAACCAAATTTGTGACTAGTAAATGTACTTTTTATCTTTAAAATCAGCTCAGGTTGCAGTGAGTCACCTTGAAGTCACTCGCTGGTCTTTGATTTCCCAGCAGAACATTCCCACTTTTCCTGGAGGGAAATGTTTTATTTTCCCGGCTGGACATTTGAGTGGGGCCAGTCCCTTCTCTCCCTTAGACTCCGGCCTGTAGCCCGGGGACCCTCACCCAGTGTTAACACTGTCTCCTTTCCTTCGGAGCTGAGTTTGGAACATAGGATTTTTGAAAAGATTATTTCTAAGTGTCACAAGGAGGTTTACACTAACACTGCAATGAAGTTACTGTGAAAATCCCCTGGGAATATAGGAATTGGGAGCAGATGTTGGCAAATCCAGCCCTTCGAGCCTGCTCTGTCATTCAATCAGATCATGACTGCTCTCTCCCTGGTCTCAAATCCACCTCCCCACCTGTCCCCCATATCCCCTTATCCCTTTTTTTAATCAGAAATATGTCTATCTCCTTCTGGAAACCATTCAATGATTCAGACTGCCCCGCGCTGTGGGGCAGTGAGTTCCACAAGTTCACCACCCTCTGTGAGAGGGTGTAGTTCCTCCCCATCTCAGTTTTAAATCTACCGCCTCTCAACCTATACCCATGACCTCTTGTTCTGGACTGCCCACAAGGGGAAACACTTGGTCTACATTTACTTTATTAATCCTTTTTCGATATGTTATATACCTCGATCAGATCCCCTCTTGATTCTTCTAAACTCCAGTGAGTATAAGCCTCGCCCCTGCCCACTCCGTGGAGGGAGAGATGGTGGACTCCCAGCCATGGATCCTTTAACACAGAGATGGGGAGGAATTTCTTCACCCAGAGAGTGGGGAATCTGTGGAACTTGTTGCCGCAGGCAGCGTGGAGGCCAGATCATTGAGTGTCTTTAAGACAGATATAGATAGGTTCTTGATTAATAAGGGGATCAGGGGTTATGGGGAAAAGGCGAGAGAATGGGGATGAGAAAAATATCAGCTAAGATTGAATGGCGGAGCAGATCAATGGGCCGAGTGGCCTAATTCTGCTCCCATGCCTTATGATCTTATGATCTTATAGGTTAGGGGGATTGGCCATGCTAAATTGCCCCTTAGTGTCCAAAGATGTGTAGGTTAGGGAGATTGGACACTAAGGGGCAATTTAGCATGGCCAAAGATGTGTAGGTTAGATGGATTGGCCATGCTAAATTGCCCCTTAGTGTCCAAAGATGTGCAGGTTAGGTGGATTGGCCATGCTAAATTGCCCCTTAGTGTCCAAAGATGTACAGGTTAGGTGGATTGGCCATGCTAAATTGCCCCTTAGTGTCCAAAGATGTGCAGGTTAGGTGGATTGGCCATGCTAAATTGCCCCTTAGTGTCCAAAGATGTACAGGTTAGGTGGATTGGCCATGCTAAATTGCCCCTTAGTGTCCAGAGATGTGTAGGTTAGATGGATTGGCCATGCTAAATTGCTCCTTAGTGTCCAAAGATGTGCAGGTTAGGTGGATTGACCATGCTAAATTGCCCCTTAGTGTCCAAAGATGTGTAGGTTAGGGAGATTGGCCATGCTAAATTGCCCCTTAGTGTCCAAAGATGTACAGGTTAGGAGGATTGGCCATGCTAAATTGTCCCTTAGTGTCCAAGGATGTGTAGGTTAGGAGGATTGGCCATGCTAAGTGTGTGGGGTTACAGGGATAGGGTGAGTATATGGGTCTGGGTAAGATACTCTGTCAGAGTTAGTACAGACTTGATGGACCGAATGACCACCTTCTGCACAGCAGGGATAAATCTCTAATCACTGTTATTAGAATGTGGCAGTGGCCTTTCTCCTGAGTAATCAGAGACACGCACTAAGAAGAGGTTGTGCCAGTGGTTACAACCGTAGTGACAGCTCTCACTGGGCAGCTGTCACACTGGGAGGACAGAAGGTTGTGGGTTCAAGTCCCACTCTAGAGGCCTGAGCAGGGAAGGTGTGCGGTGATACTGAGGGAGTGCTGCAGACCGTAGGCTGAGATGCCAATCCCAGGCCCAGCCTGTCCCCTTGGCCCTCACTCCGCACCATAGAACCCCCACAGTGCAGAAGGAGGCCATTCAGTCCATCGAGTCTGGACCAACCACAATCCCACCCACCTATCCCATTCACCCCACATATTTACCCTCACTAGTCCCCCAACACTAAGGGGCAATTTAGCAATGGCCAATCCACCCAACCTGCACATCTTTGGGAGGAAACCGGAGCACCCGGAGGAAACCTTACTGCCCACGTGACCTTTATTGAAATGCTCAGGATATATTTCCCAAAAACCCAATCCCCTCCTGACCTCCCCACCCTTCAACACCATTTTAGTGTCTTTTTCTATGATGGCTCCCCCTCCTGGCCTCTGCCTTTATTACATCCCTCACAATAACCGATCGCCCATTTTACAGCCTGTATTTATGTAGCGCCTTACACATCAGCAGACAGCCCAATGTGCTTCACAGAGGCGTGAAAATCAGTACAACACCCTGCCACAGGAACGAGGCAACAGCTTAGTAGTAATGTCACTGGACACGTAATCCAGAGGCCCAGATTAATGCTTTGGGGTCTCGGGTTCGAATCTCACCACGGCTGATGGTGAAATTTGAATTCAATAAAAAAAATTCTGGAATTAAGAATCTACTGATGACCATGAAACCGTTGTCAGAAAAACCCACCTGGTTCAAAATTGTCCCTTTAGGGAAGGAAATCTGCTGTCCTTACCTGGTCTGGCCTACATGTGACTCCAGAGCCACAGCAAGTATCTGTGTGGGCTTCCTCTGGGTGCTCTGCTTTCCTCCCACGGACCAAAGATGTGCGGGTTAGGTGGATTGGCCATGCTAAATCGCCCCTTAGTGTCCAAAGATGAGTAGGTTAGGAAGATTAGCAAGGCAAAGGCATGGCGTTATGAGGATAGGGTTGCGATGGCATGCTTTGTTGGAGAGTCAGTACAGACTTGATGGGCCAAATGGCCTCCTTTTGCACTGTAAGGATTCTATGATCCATGTAATTGACTTCTTAACTGCCCTTGAAATGGCCCTGAGGGAGAATGGAGCATGGTCAATCCACCTAATCTAAAGACGTGACCAACATATCCTTCGGACTGTGGAGGGAAACGGGAGCACCCGGAGGAAACCCAAGCATACAGAGAAACATAGAAAAACTACAACACGGTACAGGCCCTTCGGCCCACAAAGTTGTGCTGAACATGTCCCTATCTTAGAGATTACGAGGCTTACCAAAAACCCTCTATCTTACTAAGTTCCATGTTCTTATCTAAAAGCCTCTTAAAAGACCCTATCGAATCCGCCTCCACCACCGACGGCAGCCGATTCCACTCACCCACCACTCTCTGAGTGAAAAACTCACCCCTGACGTCTCCTCTGTACCTACTCCCCCAGCACCTTAAACCTGTGTCCTCTCGTGGCAACCATTCCGGCCCTGGGGAAAAGTGTTCTTGGAATGAGGCAGTGACATAAATATATGGGGGGAACGTGCAGACTTCACACACACCTGAGGACAGAGTTGAACCTGGGTCCCTGACGCTGTGAGGCAGCAGTGCTAACCACTGTGCCGCCATATCATTTTGTGTGTGGCACCGTGGTTAGCGCTGCTGCCTCACAGCGCCAGGGGTTGGGTTCATTTCCCCTCGCCTGTGTGGCTAAATTCTCCTTCAGTGTAACCCGAACAGGCGCCACAGTGTGGCGACCAAGGGATTTTCGCAGTAACTTCATTGCAGTGTTAATGTAAGCCGACTCGTGACACTAACAAATAAACTTTAAAATTTTTATCACATTGTATTTAGCCAATAGCTTAAATATTAACTCTTCGATTGCTGGCACGTCTGTAGTTGCGTCTGAGGATCGTGCTTTGGTTGAACAATAGGATGTTATCAGATGCTGTGGTACACTGTTCCAGGAAGTATGTTTTGTCTCTTACAGGATGTGTGCGCTTTAGTTCAGCAGATTTTATTCATGTCTCAAATTTGGAAGGGGCATGCTTCCACAGCTAGTAACCTAAAGTTATAAGTACGTGCAAGAAATTCAGGTGGGTTGGCAAAATTAGTTGGAGCATCGCTGAAATGCAGCAAAAGCTTCATGACATTGATATCCCTTCCACAAACACTCACTCCCTCCACCACCGACACACAGGGGCAGCTGTGTGCACCATCTACAAGATTCACTGCAGCAACTCACCAAACTCACGACTGCTAGAACATAAGAAACAGGAGCAGGAGTCGGCCATCTCGCCCTTCGAGCCTGCCCCGCCATTCAGTAAGATCATGGCTGATCTGAAGTGGCTCAGTTCCACTTTCCCCTAATCCCCTTGTCTATCAGAAACCTATCTACCCGTGAGTTAAATATATTTAGCAAGGTAGCCTCCACCACTTCAACGGGCAGAGAATTCCAGAGATTCACCACCCTTTGAGTGAAGAAGTTCCTCCTCAAATCCGTTCTAAACCGCCCCCCCCCCTTATTTTGAGCCTGTGTCCTCGAGTCCTGCTGTCCTTTCTAAGCCGGAAGAATCTCTCTACCTCTACCCTCTCCATCCCCTTCATTATCTTGTAAGTGTCTATAAGATCCAAGAAGGACAAGGGCAGCAGATATAAAGAACAGTACGGCACTGGAATAGACCCATTGGCCCTCCAAGCTGATCACATTGTCCTGTCTAGACCAACCCTGTATCCCTCTATTCCCCGTCTGTCCACAAGTCCACCCAGAAAAGTTGTGAGTGTCGCTAATGTAACTGCCTCAGCCACCTCACGTGGCGCTGCATTCCAGGCCCCCACCACTCTCTGGGGGGAAAAAAAAACTCTCCCCGCACATCTCCACTGAATCTTTTCCCCTTTTACCTCGAACTTGTAAACCTGGGAGCACCACCACCTACCTGGAGGTTCCCCTCCAAGCCACTCACCATCTTGACTTGGAAATGTATCACCGTTCCTTCACTGTCGCTGGGTCAAAATCCTGGAACTCTCTCTCTAACAGCACTGTGGGTGTACCTACACCACAGGGGCTGCAGCGGTTTAAGAAGGCAGCTCACCACCACCTTCCCTGGGCATATAGGGACGGGCAATAACTACTGGTCTAGCCAGTAAGGCCCACATCTCATAAATTAATGTTTAAAGAATGATTGTATTTGATTTATTATTGTCACACGTATTAGCATCGAGTGAAAAGTATTGTTTCTTGCACACTATACAGACAAAGCATACTGTTCATGGAGAAGGAAAGGAGAGAGTGCAGAATGTAGTGTTACAGTCATAGTTAGGGTGTAGGGAAAGATCAACTTAATGCGTGGTAGGTCCATTCAAAGGTCTGATGGCAGCAGGGAAGAAGCTGTTCTTGAGTCGATTGGTATGTGTCCTCAGACTTTTGTATCTTTTCCCTCACGGGAGAAGGTGGGAGTGAGAATGTCCGGGGTGCGTGGGATCCTTAATTATGCTGGCTGCTTTTCCAAGGTAGTGAGAAGTATAGACAGAGTCAATGGATGGGGGGCTGGTTTGTTGATGGATTGGGCTCCATTCATGACCCTTTTGTAGTTCCTTACGGTCTTGGGCAGAGCAGGAGCCCAGACCAAGCTGTGATACAACCAGAAAGAATGCTTTCCATGGCGCATCTGTAAAAGTTGGTGAGAGTCGTAGCGGGCATGCCAAATTTCCTGAGTCTTCTGAGAAAGTAGAGGCATTGATGGGTTTTATTCATTATAGTGTCGGCATGTGGGGGGGACCAGGACAGGTTGTTGGTGATCTGGACACCTAAAAACTTAAAGCTGTCGACCCTTTCTACTTCGTCCCTGTTGATGTAGACAGGGGTATGTCCTCTACACTTCCTGAAGTCGATACAATCTCCTTCATTTTGTTGTTGTTGAGGGAGAGATTATTGTTGCCGCACCAGTTCATCAGATTCTCTATCTCATTCCTGTACTCTGTCTCATCACAGTTTGAGATCCGACCCAGTACAGTGGTTTCATCGGCAAACTTGAAAATCGAGTTGGAGGGGAATTTGGCCGCACAGTATGTGTGTATAAGGAGTATAGTAGGGGGCTGAGAACACAGCCTTGTGGGGCACCAATGTTGAGGAAACTGGAACACCCGGAGAAAACCCACTCAGACACGGGGAGGACATGCAGACTCCCTTGTTGGGCCACTTCAGAGTCAACCAGTGGGTCTGGAATCACGTGTAGGCCAGACCGGGTAAGGATTCCCTTCCCTAAAGGGCATTTGTGAACCAAATGGGGTTTTCCTTCCCCCCCCGACAGTCAACAACGGTTTCATTTTAATCCAGATTGTTTTTTTTACTGAATTCAAATTTCGCCATCTGCCTTGATGGGATTCGAACCCCGGTCCCCAGGGCATTAGCCCAGCTCTCTGGATTAATAATCCAGCGGCGATACCACTACACCACCGCCTGCCTCCCCTTTGTAGGGAATGAATAAGTAGAGCGGAGGGTAGAGAAAGAACAAGCTGACTGGAGAATTGAGCTTTGGGAAGGTTAAGGAGACCACGGGAAGGTTGCAGGTGAGGATAAGGCAGAGTTTGGGATGAGGGAGGTTATTTTTGTGTACGGAGGTTCTCTCCCTGTCTGCTTTGGAGGATTGTGTCACATCCACATGAATCACAAACTCGGTTTTGACACAGGTACCATGGCGACCAGTCGTAAATGTTTGGGCATCGAAGAAGAATCATAGAGTCCCCACAGTGCAGAATGAGGCCATTCGGCCCATTAAGGTTGCACCAATAACAATCCCTCCCAGGCCCTACCCTTGTATTTACCCTGCTAAACCCCTTAAGGGGCATTTTACCGTGGCCAATCCACTGGCACACCTTTGGAGTGTGGGGGCAAATTGGAGGAAACCCACGCAGACACGGGGAGAACGTGCAGTCTCCACACAGGCAGTGACCCGAGCCGGGAATCGAACCCGTGTCCCTGGCGCTGTGAGGCCAACCGTTGAGCCACCGTGCCGCGCTGTAGCGATTTGAGGATCCTGGGTGGGATTGGAGGCAGGGGTGAAGGCTTCCGCAGTGGATGAGCTGAGGCAGGTGACATTCGGGTGGCGGAAGGAGGGTGGGTGCCTGCGTCGGTAACCAGAGGCACCGCTGTCACGGGGAATCCCATCCCAGCGTCGGCCGATCCCCGAAGGGAAGGATGTTTATTAGCGCGTGTTGGGCTGACAGAACGGTGAGCGTTAACCCCACGGACCTGCCTTCTGTGGCAGGAGGAAAGAGAATGAATTGCAGCAGTTCACCTCAAACCATTTCCTTTCCATAAACATCCTGCCGTCCAGGTGACGCTACGCGGCTTCTGATGTTGTTGGCTTCATGTTATAGCTGTGGTCACATGTGGTAATATTTTGAGCAACCCACAACTGTTGTCATGATGACAAATCAAATTTTGCCTTGAAGATGGTTTCTCGTAAAGCGGCAGTGACCTAGAGTCTGGCAGACCTGTTGGCGAGTGATCAGGAGCGAGTGGGGACATACCTCCGCAGACACAATGGGCCCCCTTCTACACGATGTGGAGATGCCCGCATTGGACTGGGGTAAACACAGTACGAAGTCTCACAACACCAGGTTAAAGCCCGACGGGTTAATTTGGTAGCAAAATGCACTAACTTCCAGAGCGCTGGCCGCCCCTTCGTCAGGTCTGGAGAAGGGGCAGCGAGCACTCCAAAAGCTAATGGCTTTTGCTACCAAATAAACCTGTCAGTCTTTAACCTGGCGTTGGGAGACTTCCCTCTCAGAGGAACAATTCTGTGATTATATCACACGTGCGAGTTGGGGATTGCAGACGTCCATTTGGGGGGGGGGGGTGGGGGATCTGGGAATATTTTTGCCCCCCAGCTCCACAACCCACGTTGTGGGGGGGGGGGGGGGGGTGGGGCCCCTTTAAGGGGGTGAACCCTGAGAGCCACATGTCCGGGCTGGACCCTGTGGAGAGGGAAGCCAAGCCAGAGGGGTACAAGGGTGAGAGCCCCCAGGCTGGGGAAGACCATCAGTTGGAGTGAGGGAGGAGAGGAGATGGCTGGAATTTCACCGTCCCACCCACCATGGGAATCGGAAGGGGCGAGGACGGGGAGAATGGAAAGGCCCGTTGACCTGGGACGGGATTTTACGGTTTCAGGGTGAGCGAGGGCATAAAATCCCGCCAGATGTGTCTACGCCACACCATCACTTGTATAAGTATTGTCAATAAACCTTTCATAACTTGCAAGAAAGTGATTATACAAATAGTATTGACTGCATAGAATCATAGAACCCTACAGTGCAGAAAGAGGCCATTCAGCCCATCGAGTCTGCACCGAACACAATCCCACCCAGGCCCTACCCCCATATCCCTACGTATTATACCCACTAATCCCTCTAACCTACACATCCCTGGACATTAAGGGGCAATTTCTTAGCATGGCCAATCAACCTAACCCGCACATCTTTGGACTTCTTCAACATGTGACCAAAATATATCAAAACTAGCCCACTTATCTCAAACTATAAAGTCAGAGTGAGGGGATTATGGGAGGCGATGGCCTAGTGGTATTATCGCTGGGGTGAAATCCAGAAACTCAGCGAATGTTCTGGGGGCCCCGGGTTCGAATCCCGCCACAGCAGATGGTGGAATTTGAATTCAATGAAAAAAACCTGGAATTAAGAATCTACCATTGTTGGAAAAACCCATCTGGTTCACCTCAGGGAAGGAAATCTGCCGTCCTTACCCGGTCTGGCCTACATGTGACTCCAGAACCACAGCAATGGGGTTGACTCTCAACTGCCCTCTGAAATGGCCAGCCACTCAGTTCAAGGGCAACTAGGGATGGGCAATAAATGTTGGCCCAGATAGAGACACCCATGTCCCACGAGTGAATAAAAGAAAAGCAATGGTGGTTATGAGTTGCGCGGTGAATGTTGGATAGACCCCAGTGGTTTGAAACACTTTTTATTCACTCATGGGACATGGGTGTCTCTATCTGGGCCAACATTTATTGCCCATCCCTAGTTGCCCTTGAACTGAGTGGCTTACCATTTCAGAGGGCAGCTGAGAGTCAACCCCATAGCTGTGTCTCTGGGGTCACATGTAGGCCAGACCGGGTAAGGACAGCAGATTTCCTTCCCTGAAGGAACATGAGTTTGAATATTGGTTACCTTCATTCCTATTTTCTAACAAGAGGGGCAAACAGCGCCCCCTCCTCCCCACTCCCCACCCTCCTTCCCCCCCGCAACAATTGTAGACTTGTGAATCTTTCTTCAACGCTTACTAATGGAATCAATCGAACGCAAAGGTGAAGATAACCAGACCCCACAGTTATTGGTTGTGCCTTTGCATTTTATCCATTCTTCCTGCCTGCCCAGGAGAAACTCAGTAAGAAGTCTCACCACACCAGGTTAAAGTCCAACACGTTTATTTGGTCGCAAAATCCACTAGCTTTCAGAGCGCTGTCCCTTTGTCAAGTAAAGGAGCAGTGGGGCGGTACGGTAGCACAGTGGGTTAGCACTGCTACTTCACAGCCCCAGGGTCCTGGGTTCGATTCCCGGCTCGGGTCACCGTCTGTGTGGAGTTTGCACATTCTCCTCGTGTCTACGTGGGTTTCCTCCGGGTGCTCCGGTTTCCTCCCACAGTCCAAAGATGTGCGGGTTAGGTTGATTGGCCGTGCTAAGAAATTGCCCCTTAGTGTCCAGGGATGAGTAGGTTAGAGGGATTAGTGGGTATAATGTGTAGGGATATGGGGGTAGGGCCTGGGTGGGATTGTGGTTCGGTGCAGACTCAATGGGCCGAAGGGCCTCTTTCTGCACTGTAGGGTTTCTATGATCTATGTCCCAAAGCTAGTGAATTTTGCTACCAAATAAACCTGTCGGACTTTAACCTGGTGTTGTGAGACTTCTCACCATGTTTACCCCAGTCCAACGCCAGCATCTCCCCATCAGGAGACACTCCACAGTCTGATCCTCATCCCCTCTCCCCAGGCCAGGAGAGAAAGCAGACAGGGTCCGACTTATCCTCACCGGAACTCTCCCGTAACTTGACGCTGAGGTCAGGGACTGAGGCCCTTCCGGCAGTGCCTGACTTTGCTTGCCTTGCAAAGCGTGGCGTCGGGAGAGGGTGTTGTGCTGGGTGTGGGAGGATGACTCATTTCGCTGCTGCGTACCTGTGTATAATTCAACACAACTTTCGCAGTCAACACCGGGTCTGCTGACGTGACGAGGGGATGTGAACCCTGCTGGAACACGCAGAATGGTTTTGAGATAACCGTCCAGAATCGCCCCTCGTTATATTCAACTGTCGGGGTCATTGGTCACACTCTGAGTCCCAAAGCTGTGGGGTTAAGCTCCCTCCCACCCCCTCACCCCCACCACCTCCCCAAAAGGCCTGACCACACAGCTGAGGCCCAACACTCCAGTTCAACACTGAAGGGCTCCTGCCGTGGGTCTTTCGTGTTTCGAGTGGGGCATTAATGCCCGCGTTTTCAGCTGCCAAGCCCGTAACGTCTTGAATTCTCTCCCCCTCCCACCCTGCCATCCCATCCCCTCCTTTTTGAGTTGGCCCTTCAGTGCAGAAGGAGGCCATTCGCCCCCATTGAGCCTGCACCGCCTCTTATCCATCCTCTATCTCCATAGCCACACCATTGGTGGGTATTTTACCCACCAATCCCCCTAACCTACGTGTATATTGGGTGGCACAGTGGGTTAGCACTGCTGCCCCACCGCGCCAGGGACCCGGGTTTGATTCCCGGCTCGGGTCACTGTCTGTGCGGAGTTTGCACGTTCTCCCCGTGTCTGCGTGGGTTTCCTCCGGGTGCTCCGGTTTCCTCCCACAGACGTGCAGGTTAGGCGCATTGGAAACACGTCCCAAGTTGATAGGCAATCTCTTCTTTCCCCGAACGTTACTGGCCAATTTGGACTAGAGTAACATGGCGAGCGTGATGTTAGTCATTCTGTCAAAGATGGTAGCGTGAGGCTTTGGCCATTGACAGAGCACGCTCGGGGAGGCCGGCATCCAAGACAGTTCTCCGTCTGCCCCCCTCTAACCCGGCCCATTTGACTGTTGGGACCAGGAGGGGGATGGGAGAGGTGAATCCGATGGTGGAAAAATTGGACGGATTTGTCAAGGAAACCACTTCCAAAGTCCCCCCGGCTTAGAAGAAGCAGAAGCCGTTGTCCTGTGTGTGGGGCGAGTGCTCAGCCGTGTACTGCACCCCCCCCTCTGTTCCTCGCTCTGCTGCCAATTCCTTTCAGTATAACTCGCAACCCAAGCCTGTGCGCTCCAGACATCTCTCGACAGGAAGCCAGAAACTGCAGAGTGCTGAGCACAGCTGTGGTCTGTGACAGGCCTTTGTCTAACAAACATCCTCTTCACAACCCCTTCCAGGTCTCTCTCGGCTGCTTCACCCCCTCCTCTCTGGCCCTACATCGGGGGTCTTCGGAAACTGCCCCAATCTGATCCGACCCTCTTTATCTCCCTCCAACCCCCCCCACTCCACCCCTCGCCCACATCTCTCGGGGATCCGCTAACTCAGTTGGCTAGGTGTCCAGCGCATGGTTCGGAATAACGGCCATGCCACAGGTCCAAATCCTGTCTGGGCGGAGGCAGACCGAGGCTGCCCTCACCCAGCACCAACTGCCCCCCCCGCCCCCCCCCCACTCTGCCACCCCGACCCGCAAACAGCGAACCCCCGACTAGCAAAATACCCACCCAGAAAATGATTCAGGGTGAAGCTTCAGAAGCTGAGTGAGGATCCAGTCTCCAGGAAGAATGAATGGAGGAGGCACGGTGGGTTAGCACCTCACAGCGCCAGGGACCCGGGTTCAATCCCCAGGGGCACGGTGGCACAGTGGGTTAGCACCTCAGCGCCAGGGACCCGGGTTCAATCCCCAGGGGCACGGTGGCACAGTGGGTTAGCACCGCTGCCTCACAGTGCCAGGGACCCAGGTTCGATTCCCCGGGGCACGGTGGCACAGTGGGTTAGCACCGCTGCCTCACAGTGCCAGGGGCCCGGGTTCGATTCTGGCCTCGGGTCACTGTCTATGTGGACACATTCTCCCCGTGTCTGCGTGGGTTTCCTCCGAGTGCTCCGGTTTCCTCCCACACTCCAATGATGTGTAGGTTCAGTTGATTGGCCATGCGAAATTGCCCCTTAGTGTCAGGGGGATTAGCAGGGTAAATACCTGTGGTTACGGGGATAGGGTTTAGGTGGGATTGCTGTTGGTACAGACCGATGGGCCAAATGGCCTCCTTCTGCACTGGATGAATGAACGAAGGCTACTTTGACATAATCGTATTGGTGCCAGCCAGTGACAGAATGTCGCCATGCCAAAATAGGCTTGAATTAATTCCTTACTGCTGCCTCACGGTGCCAGGGACACGGGTTCAATTCCGGCCTCGGGTCACTGTCTGTGTGGAGTTTGCACATTCTCCCCATGTCTGCGTGGGTTTCCTCCGGGTGCTCTGGTTTCCTCCCTCACGCCAAAGATGTGCGGGTTAGGTGGATTGGCCATTGCTAAATTGCCCCTGAGTGTGCAAAGAAAAAGTTTAAAGCCTATTTATTAGTGTCACAAGTAGGCTTACATTAACACTGCAATGAAGCTACTGTGAAAATCTCCGAGTCGCCACACTCTGGCACCTGAGGGAGAATTTAGCAAGGCCAATCCACTGTGTCACCCCGGGTTAGGGGGGTTGGCCATGTTAGATGGCCCCTTAGTGTCCAACGATGTGTAGGTTGTAGGGGGGGGTGGTGTGTGGGATTAGTGGAGTAAATACATGGGGTTATGTGGAAAGGGCCTGGGTGGGACGGTCTGTCTGAGAGTCGGTGTAGACCCGCGATGGGCCGAATGGCCTCCTCCTGCACCGTGAGGGATTCTGGGAAAGCTGCTCGAAGGGAGTTGGGCTCCCCCACCCCCCCCCCGTTTCCATTGGCTACCCTCACCGAGCCATCTTCATTGTGAAGAGTTAACACTTGAGTCAGGTTTGTGAAATTCAGAGCCTCACTCCTTATTCTGCAGCCTCTTATGGATCCGATATCGGGCGTGGAGCCAGAGCTAGGCTCCAACCTAAAAGGTTCAGGTGTTTTAAATAAATGGAGTCAAGTCGCTTGACATTTTTACTGGAAACGTTGGCCCGGGGCCCTGTTTATGTGTCGGAAAAAATTACGTCTTGTTGCTGAAGCAGCCTGGAGAGGGATTTACACGGTTCACTCCCACATTGTCAAGTAGGCCTGCCCTGGACAGTCACAAGGAGAGAAAAAGCTGGACGTACACAGCGGGTGTTAGTATCTGGGCCCCTTCACCCGGAGCTGTGGCTTTTGTCATGGACTGTGGCCCTGGACTTTTGGCCACACTTGCCCCATGGCCACAAATTCCCGCCTGAGGCCAATGCACTTTAGCACGGTCCGCCAGATCTTTTCTCCCCCTTGCCACAGTTCCTGTGGTGGGCGGGACAGGAAAGATCCCCCCTGAATATTATCCACTCTTTTATGAAATCTACTGATCACAGGCAGTTATGGATGGAGGGTTGTGCTTCCCTGCCCTTGGAATGCGTTATTCCAACGCAATAATTCAGCAGCAAGCTTTCTTGAGTTTAAAATGAAGAAGGACTTTTGTTCTCACGTGCTTACCCCGAACTTATGCAACCTCGGGCACTCGGTCTCACACGCCCACACACATACGCAAAGATTGGATAGTGATCAAGAGAGTTTTCACAGATTACAATTAATCCAGTCTCCATTTCACGATTTCAGGTCCCCCGCAAGGCAGGCCTGTGGCTTCTTGAATGGGTTCAATCACTTCAAAGATGAAGTACCAGCCTTGTAGGGTCCAGGGTAGATCGTGAGGCTTCTTGTAGTTTAATGTCTAGGAGGTTGGATCTCAGGTGAACTTTGGAACTGTCCTGGTCTCAGTTCTTTGGTCATTTGATGACTTCCATAGAAAACCAGAGAAACCCTACAGTGCAGAAAGAGGCCATTCGGCCCATTGAGTCTGCATCAACCACAATCCCACCTAGGCCCTACTCTCATATCCCTACATATTTACCCACTAATCCCTCTAACCTACGTAGGGACAGGAAACTTCCCTCTAACCTACCTTCTGAAGGGTTTCAGAATCTGGTTCTGAGACTGGCGTACCACAGGAGGTTCTCACGGATCTGCTGGTTAATAAGCTGTCGTCCCAGAGGCTAGTTCTGATCACATTACCACTGGGTTAGCACTACCGAGGCCCAGCTAGTCTAGTTTGGCCGGGGAGGGGCCATCGTCACGTGTTGGGAAGTTGATTGCGGCCATTGAGTTTTGATTGTCCTTTTTTTGTCCAGTGTGAAACTCCATAATTTTCAAACAACAAACATATGAATTCCACACGTGGTGTTGGTCTCGGTGTGTCTGGCCCAGGGGGAGGCGCTGCACCCACGGTGATTCAATTTGAGTTTCTCGAAGCTTGATAGTCTATATCAAGGGCAGACACCCTGGTGACCTGGGTGGGGGTCACATGCGGCCCATCTGGGTTCTGAGTGCGACCCCTACAAGACATTTTGTTACCCTAATCCAGTCCTACCCAATTCTTTGGCCAAAGCGCATACTTATTCTTACAGAGGTGGCCAGAGGCGCGACCAGGGGTAGAATCCCACAGCGGCCCATCACATCTTCACTGACAATAATCTCAAGTTCTATCCCCTTCACCCCCATGTATCTACCCTGCTAATCCCCTCCGGCATATTCCCCATGACCAATCCATCTAACTCGCACATTCCCCTGATTCCAGTCTGTGTAGTTTATTTCCTACCGATCTGATTTGCACGTAAAGTGAGGGACATGGGCCAAACACGGGCAATTGGGACTGGCATCGTGGTTAAAGAAAAGGGCGGCATGGGCAAGTTGGGCCGAAGGGCCTGTTTCCGTGCTGTAAATCTCTATGACTCTATAAGTGAAGAGGTGTGTGCTGAGTGCTCTCTCTTTAGAGCAGAGGAGGCAACTTAGTAGAGGTTTATAAGATGATGAGAGGGATAGATAGAGTGGACGTGCAGAGACTATTCCCTCGGGTGGATGTAGCTGTTACTGGGGGGGCAGAACTATAAGGTTCATGTTGGGAGATATAGGAAGGATGTCCGAGGTAGATTCTTTACTCAGAGAGTGGTTGGGGTGTGGAATAGACTGCCTGCTGTGATAGTGGAGTCGGACACTTTAGAAACTTTCAAGTGGATAGGCACATGGAACACACCAGGATTATAGGGAATGGGATAGCTCGATCTTGGGTTTGGACATAACTCGGCACAACATCGAGGGCCGAAGGGCCTGTACTGTACTGTTCTATGTTCTAACATTGAGTATGAGAACCGTGTTCTCCCCTCTGTGTCCAACGTGTCAATATCTCTTTCGATTTTACCATTTGACATCGATGACAGTTCTATCAGTTTATAAATAATGAAGCATTTTCTCTAACTTGGTATGAAATATTCGGTGTGGATTAAATATATCTGATTCGGGGGGGGTCACGGTTAGTGAACAAACCCCATTTCAATCTTGCGGCCCACTGAGATGAAGTGGGGGGGGTCACTCACTGGTCTATCGCTGCTCCAGATTGGTGAAGGAGAGGTCAGCTTGGCCATTTTAACAGTGTATCAGACAGGAGACAGTTCTAGAAGTTTCCAGTCCATGTATAAATTTATGAAGGTGACATGTTGTTACTGGGCATGGCAAGCTTCTAACAGAATCGCTGACCCCCACCCCCCCACTCCACCCTCGGCCTTACTCGGCTCCAAAAAAGGACCTCCCTCCCCTCTCCAGCGAATTCCTCCTTTGATTAATGGCCCCACCCAAGGTCCTCGCTGATTTCCCTGTTCAGAGCAGGCGGACTTCACCCTTGTTGATCAGGTCCCACTTGCCTGGTCCGAGTGCCCATGCCGCCCTTTTCTTTAACCACGATGCCAGTCCCAATTGCCCGTGTTTGGCCCATATCCCTCGCTTTACGTGCAAATCAGATCGGTAGGAAATAAACTACACAGACTGGAATCAGGGGAATGTGCGAGTTAGATGGATTGGTCATGGGGAATATGCCGGAGGGGATTAGCAGGGTAGATACATGGGGGTGAAGGGGATAGAACTTGGGTGAGATTATTGTCAGTGAAGATGTGATGGGCCGCTGTAGGATTCTACCCCTGGTCGTGCCTCTGGCCACCTCTGTAAGAATAAGTATGCGCTTTGGCCAAAGAATTGGGTAGGACTGGATTAGGGTAACAAAATGACTCGTGGGGCAGTGATCCCATGGGAATATGGTGTGGTGTGTCCATACTTTTGTTGGCCTGGAATCAGTGGGGGTTAAGAAAGGAGGCAGGGGTTGATGGGGGGGCAGGGGGGGAGGTTATGTGTGCGTGGGGAAGAGGGTCAAAATCAACCAGGTTTCCAGCTCCTGGAGTGGTTGGCACTGCTGCCTCACAGCGCCAGGGAACCGGGTTCAATTCCGGTCTTTGGTGACTACGCAGAGTTTGCACATTCTCCCCGTGTCTGCGTGGGTTTCCTCCGGGTGCTCCGGTTTCCTCCCACAGTCCAAAGGTGTGCTGGTTAGGTGAATTGGTCATGCTAAATTGCCTATTATTGTCCAAAAATGTGCATATTAGGGTGATTGGCCATGCTAAATTGTTCCTTAGTATCCAAAGATGAGTAGGTTAGGTGGATTGGCCATGCTAAATTGCCCCTTAGTGTCAGGGGATTAGCAGGGTATATACATGGGGTGAATGGGATAGGGCCTGAATGGGATTGTTGTCAGTGCAGGTGTGATGGGCTGAATGGCCCCCTTCTGAGCTGTTGGGATTCTATGATGCCTGGTCATGCCTCTGACCACCTCTGTAAAAACAAGTGCACACACTGGCTGAAGAATTGAACCTGGGCGGAGCTGGATGAAATTGCCTGTGTTTGGCAGTGGAGAGAGGGCACGGGGAAAGGCATCTCCAGTGGGGCAGAAGTGGGAATAGGTTCAGATTACGGAACGTCATTCCCCGGAGAGCGTTGCTGACTGGTGTGGCCGCTGCTCTTCTCTCTGAGCAAGGATTCCGGAGAGGTACCGGGATTGAACGATGAGTGTATTAATAGCTAACGGTCACGAGGTTAATGTGAACTCCTGGAGTAGCTTCAATTAAGGGAAGGCGATGGCCTAGTGGTATTATCACCCAGAAACTCAGCTAACGTTCTGGGGACCTGGGTTCGAATCCCACCCTGGCAAGTGGCGGAATTTGCATTTGAATTTGATTTTTAAAAGTTCTGGATTTAAGAATCTACTGATGACCATGAAACGATTGTCGGAAAAACCCTCTGATTCACTAATGTCCTTTAGGGAAGGAAATCTGCTGTCCTTACCCGGTCTGGCCTACATGTGACCCCAGAGCCACAGTGATGTGGTTGACTCTTACTGCCCTCCAAGGGCAACTGGGGTGGGCAATAAATACTGACCCAACCACGAATGAATTAAAAAAAAAGGTTCCCCCAGGAGAGTTAGAAGTGAATTTTCCAAGGATTTTTTTCCCGCCTTCCCAAGCCTGTGTCTTTTCTCTTTTGTTCTGTCTGGTTTTTAGTCTCTCTGTGGTTGGTGTGCCTGGCCATGGATTGGGGAGGGGTAGGAAGCTTCTAATTTTGTCTGTAGGATGTGGGCATCAATGCCATTGGTTTGCCATCCCTAAATTCTTCTTGTGGGGCTTTAGCCAGGCGGGTGTGTGGGTGCCCCCGCTGAGCTTTTGTCTCTGGCGGTTTGGTACAACCCAGTGGCCATTTCAGAGGTCAGCCAGGGGTCAGTTACATTTGGGCCTGGTGGCACCCAGAGCCAGATTGGGTAAGGCCTTCTTCCCCTGAAGAACATCCATGAATCAGATGAACCTCTGGGCTAAAAGGATATGTGATTGTTATCGATGATTGTTGTTCCAAATTTAGGGGTTAAATTTTTCAGCGGCTTGGGGGGTGGGAATGAACTTTTATCTCTGGAGAACATGATCGAGCCTCTGGATTACTAGTCGGGTGATGTTACCATTATGACATACACATGTCTGGGTGTGGGCTACAGGCAACACAGACATGAACTAAGGCGGCACGGGTGTGGAGCTACAGTTGGCACAGGCATGGGGCTATAGACGGCACAGCATGGGACTACATGTGGCTCAGCATGGGACTACAGGTGGCACAGGCATGGGGCTACAGGCAACACGGCATGGGGCTACAAGTGGCACAGGCATGGGGCTATAGGCGGCACAGCATGGGACTACATGTGGCTCAGCATGGGACTACAGGTGGCACAGGCATGGGGCTACAGGCAACACGGCATGGGGCTACAAGTGGCACAGGCATGGGGCTACAGGCAGCACGGGCATGGGGCTACAGGCAGCACAGGCATGGGGCTACAGGCAGCACAGGCATGGGGCTACAGGCAGCATAGGCATGGGGCTACAGGCAGCATAGGCATGGGGCTACAGGTGGCACAGGCATGGGGCTACAGGTGGCACAGGCATGGGGCTACAGGCGGCACAGGCATGGGGCTACAGGCGGCACAGGCATGGGGCTACAGGCGGCACAGGCATGGGGCTACAGGCGGCACAGGCATGGGGCTACAGGCGGCACAGGCATGGGGCTACAGGCGGCACAGGCATGGGGCTACAGGCGGCACAGGCATGGGGCTACAGGCAGCACAGGTATGGGGCTACAGGGGCTGAATGGCCTACTCCTGCTTCTTAATAGCCCTTGAAGCGAAAGCCACAAACGCGCAGCTCTCTCTCGAATTGAGGGGTTCCATCCCGCTCTCTGAAATCTGACTGTAACACCTCCTATCTCTGGCTCCACTCCCCATTATCTAGTGCGTCACAGACTCCTTCTGTCCCTTCCTTACGTAGGAAAAGCCTCTCTCATCGTCGCCCCAGAGCCTAGACTGTCCCGACGAGAAGAGAAAAGCCCCGTCTAGTTTGGGTGCCACAGAACATGTGGGCGGCTAAACGAAATAAAATAACCAATGGGTCAGAAACGGCTAAACATTCAATCGCTTTGCTGAGTAAGTGGCTCGACTGTCAAACGGGATCCAAAGTCCGTTTTACCAAGCAGCTGAACGAATAATGAATTTTCTAAATATACACAAGGCAGTGAACTGGAAGAATTTTTGTGTTTCTATTTTGGTACCTTGGCCAAGAGCTAAAGTACACAAATTGTGTTGGGAGATTAGGGATGATGGAAAGAGAGGCAGGGACAGATAAGGGGGAGGATCGATGGCAAAGTCTGAGTTTGATACAAACACGCGTTGTCGGAGGGATGAGGGACTCAGCGTCAATTTTGTTTAAAGTTTTTAAAATTTTATTTATTCATGTCGGCTTACATTAACACTGCAATGAAGTTACTGTGAAAATCCCCTAGTGGCCACACTCCTGCTCGGGTATACTGAGGGAGAATTTAGCACGGCCGATGCACCCGAACCAGTACATCATTCAGAACGTGGGAGGAAACCGGAGCACCCGGAGGAAACCCACGCAGACACGGGGAGAACGTGCAAACTCCGCACAGACACTGACCCGAGCTGAGAATTGAACCGAGGTCCCTGGCGCTGTGAGGCAGCAGTGCTAACCACTGAGCCACCCTGTCAAAAGAGTATAAATGGGGATGTCTGGGACACTGGGTGATTGGGGTAACGTTGGCCGTGAATTCAGTCAGTAAGAGACAAGTGGTTTTCAACTGTGGGGCAAGGCAAAAGGCAAAGGGTCAGGCCTCAGTGAACCATCACAGCTGGAATGGGCTTTGAACCCACACCACTGGTGGCCATCTGAATTAACCAACTCCCACCCCTGTGAAGTTAGAATAATTATTTTTTTTCTGTGTGGGTTTCCTCTGGGTGCTCTGGTTTCCTCCCACACTCCAAAGATGTGCAGATTAGATGGATTAGCTGTACTAAATTGCCCCTTAGTATCCAAAGATGTGTGGGTTAAGTGGATTGGCCATGCTAAGTTGCCCCTTAGTATCCAAAGATGTGTGGGTAGTGGATTGGCCATGCTAAATTGCCCCTTAGTATCCAAAGATGTGTAGGTTAGGTGGATTGGCCATGCTAAATTGTCCCTTAGTGTCCAAAGATGTGCAGATTAGGTGGATTGGGCATGCTAAATTGCCCCTTAGTGTCCAAAGATGTGTAGGTTAGGTGGATTGGGCATGCTAAATTGCCCCTTAGTGTCCAAAGATGTGTAGGTTAGGTGGATTGGCCATGCTAAATTGCCCCTTAGTGTCCAAAGATGTGTAGGTTAGGTGGATTGGCCATGCTAAATTGCCCCTTAGTGTCCAAAGATGTGCAGATTAGATGGATTGGCCATGCTAAATTGCCCCTTAGTGTCCAAAGATGTGCAGATTAGGTGGATTGGCCATGCTAAATTGTCCCTTAGTCATTGAATCATAGAGTCATAAATCCCTACAGTGCAGAGGGAGGCCATTTAGCCCATCGGGTCTGCATCGATTACAATCTCACCCTGACCCTATCTCACGTAATTACCCTGTTAATTCCCCCCCACTGACACTAAGGGGCAATTTACCATGGCCAATCCAGCTAACCCATACATCTTAGTGTCCAAAGATGTGCAGGTTGTGTGGATTGGCCATGGTGAATGTGCAGGGTTACAGGAATAGGGTGGAGGAGAGAGAGCCTGGATGGGATGCTGTTCCGGGCTCGATGCGCTCTCGGGATTCTGTGTGTTGTTGTTTATAATTTAAGTGCTGAGGTGAATCCATAACAGCGGAGCTTTCTATCGACACTGCCAGGCGATTAGAACTGGCACTTTCCTTCAATACAATCAGTATTTATCACACGGGGAGGCTGCAGTATAAATGTCAGTTCTTATCACGTTGACTTGCGTTTGCTTCGAAGATAAAGGGAGAATGGATATGACTCATGCAATATTTATCTTGTGCATTCATAAACAAATGTAGAAACAAAGATACGGCAGATTTCAATTTCAGATGGTTTGAAAGTGATGTCGTGTAAATCAGCAAGCGCGGCCTGTGTCGGCCAGGCCCTCATCACATTGAACAATTGTCCCTAAGGCCTGTGGAAAATGGCCGCCGAGACAGGAAACAGGAAGTTCAGAGGGGAGGGGGAAAGGCTCGGTCAGTGAGCGGGGTTCTGAAGAAGAGTTCTTTTTAAAGGACGGAAGTAGTGAAGAGGCTTGGATCGGGAATCTCGGAAAACCGGGAGGCGGTGGCCTCGTGGTATTATCGCTAGACTATTCATCCAGAAACTCAGCTGATGCTCTGGGGGACCCGGGTTCGAATCCCGGCACAGCAGCTGGGGGGATTTGAATTCAATAAAAAGTATCTGGAATCTACTGATGACCGTGAAACCAATTGTTGGAAAAACCCATCTGGGTCACTTTGGGGAAGGAAATCTGCCGTCCTTACCTGGCCTGGCCCACGTGTGACTCCAGAGCCACAGTGACTCTCAACTGCCCTCCAAGGGCAACTAGGGATGGGCAATAAAGCTGGCCAGCCAGGGACACCGATGTTCCACGAAAGAATAAAGGGGCCGATGATAAGGATGGACGTGTATCTAGACTTTTGAAAAAGTTGGCTGACAAAGAACCACAGAATGGGCGGTTAGTAACATTAATTACTCCTTAAGGAAGTGGCCCCGGAATCTACTGATATTCTTTGGACTCTGGAATAGATCCTACAGATCGGAGGTTAGCTAGTGTAAACCCGCGATTCAAAACAGGAGGTAGAGAGAAAACTACAGACCAGTGAGCTGACACTGGGGACGTTGCTGGAGTATTATCGAGAGATTCATATCTGGGCATTTGCAAAGTGATGGTACGATCATAGATCAGAGAACCCTACAGTGCAGAAAGAGGCCATTCAGCCCATCGAGTCTGCACCAAATGCAAACCCTACCCCCATATCCCTACATATTATACCCACTAAACCCTCTAACCTCCGCTCCACTGGATACCAAGGGGCAATTTCTTAGCATGGCCAATCAGACAAAGTCAGCATGGATTTACACAAGGGAGATGATGCTTGGCGAAATCGATTGGAATTCTTAGAGGATGTAACTAGTCGGGTCGACTGAGGAGAACTGGGATGGGCGTGATGGGCCGAATGGCCTTGTCCTGCATTGTGTGGATCTAAAATGTGGCTTTTCAGCTGTTTTCTTGCATTGAAATCTGGGGACTTTCTTGGGTCTCCCAGGATAACTCTGTCACCCCCATATACCGTACATCGTAACACTGTCCCCCTGCTCAACTCAAATCATTAATTTGAGTGGTGGAGACGAGGGGGCTCCCCCTCCCCCCCCCCCCCCCCCACCCAAAAACCCCCGATTGCAAGATTGACTCTAAAAGAAGTCAATGACCTGCCATGGTCTAAGAGACAATTACTGAAGTTATCCTGGCTGCAGGAAGCAACATGTTCCGGCCCTGATATTTAAGTTTTTCTTAAAGTTTATTTATTCGTGTCACAAGTCGGCTTACGTTAACACCGCAATGAAGTTACTGTGAAAATCCCCTAGCCGCCCACACTCCTGTTTGGGTGCGCTGAGGGAGAATTTAGCAATGGCCAATCCACCTAACCAGCACGTCTTTCAGACTGCGGGAGGAAACCGGAGCACCCGGAGGAAACCCACACCGACGTGGGGGAGAAACTCCGCTCAGACAGTGACCCGAGGCCGGGAATCGAACCCGGCTCCCTGGCGCTGAGAGGCAGCGGCGCTAACCCACCGTGCCCACCTTCGCTGATCCAAAATCTCCTCGTGCGTGCTGACGTACGGATCAGGTTGCGGTTTAGCTGAACAGGTTTTGCACGGCTTCCAGCCCCCTGCGCGAAGCTGATGCCTAACCTCACTGGCCTTTATGGCAATCGCATCGCTATAGTCTCCTGTGGTGGCTGGCAGTCTCTGCATTAGCCAGACAGAGCCCGTCAGAGCCCCAGACAGAGCCCAGACAGAGCCCGTCAGAGCCCAGACAGAGCCCAGACAGAGCCCGTCAGAGCCCAGACAGAGCCCCAACAGAGCCCAGTCAGAGCCCAGTCAGAGCCCAGTCAGAGCCCAGACAGAGCCCGCCAGAGCCCAGACAGAGCCCGCCAGAGCCCAGACAGAGCCCAGTCAGAGCCCAGACAGAGCCCGCCAGAGCCCAGACAGAGCCCGCCAGAGCCCAGACAGAGCCCGCCAGAGCCCAGACAGAGCCCACCAGAGCCCAGACAGAGCCCATCAGCCCGCCAGAGCCCATTCAGAGCCCAGTCAGAGCCCGCCAGAGCCCAGTCAGAGCCCAGACAGAGCCCAGACAGAGCCCAGTCAGAGCCCAGTCAGAGCCCAGACAGAGCCCGTCAGAGCCCAGACAGAGCCCGTCAGAGCCCAGACAGAGCCCAGTCAGAGCCCAGTCAGAGCCCAGACAGAGCCCAGACAGAGCCCGCCAGAGCCCAGTCAGAGCCCAGACAGAGCCCGTCAGAGCCCAGTCAGAGCCCAGTCAGAGCCCAGTCAGAGCCCAGTCAGAGCCCAGACAGAGCCCAGACAGAGCCCAGTCAGAGCCCAGACAGAGCCCGTCAGAGCCCAGACAGAGCCCGGTCAGAGCCCAGACAGAGCCCAGACAGAGCCCAGCCAGAGCCCGTCAGAGCCCAGCCAGAGCCCAGCCAGAGCCCAGCCAAATACGTGAGAGGGGCGTCTTGACGAATAGGATGGGAATAGAGGGGTACGGTGCCCGGAAGGGTAGGGGGTTTTAGCTCAATCGGCAGCATGGTCGGTGCAGGCCTGGAGGGGCCGTGGGGCCTGTTCCTGTGCTGCAATTTTCTTTGCTCTTTGACTCTTAAATTGGGCCCCGGATGTGATTCAAAGAATATCAAGAACTTGTTTGTTTTTTTTTTAATTGAAAAAATTAAATAAATTTAACCTTATTCTTTTGGTGACCATGGCGATGACCTTTGCCCTCCCCTCCCGGCCTATCTCTTCCCCCCCCGCAGGGCCCTTTATAGTATTTGTGCATCGATGTGTGGTCAAAGTGCCAGATTGGAATTAAAACGGTCCTCCCATGGTTTGCCTTGAATTCAGGCAAAGGGTTGTTTTGTTTTGATGGGGGGGGAGCGGAGGAGGAGGGGGGGGAGCGGAGGAGGGGGGGCCCCGAGTCTCATTTTAAAGGCAAATGAGTTCCATTCTAACGAAGGGCTGAAGCTAAAGAAACTCTCCTGAGGGCCGAGGCCGTGAATGGGAACTTCAGACAAAAAAAAGCAAACCGGCCACAGATTCAGCAGAGCCTCGGGGACGTTGAGGCTTTTGGCAGGGGCCGGGGAGCCGGGGGCGGGGAGAGTTGCCAACTCGGCTTGGACGTCCTCCAGGAGGTCTCATCACATGACTGTCCGCCTCCAACCAACTCCCCTCCCCTCCCCTCCCCTCCCCCTAACGCCACCGCCAATGGCCATATATGTCCCCCCAACCCCTCCCCACCACGGCCCGTCCCTGTCCTCCCAAAGCCACTTACAAAGTGAGTAAACTTTTCATTATCCGAATGGGCAAGGCTCAAACAGTCTCTTATTCACCTCAAATAATCTCCTCTTTCATAAAAATGGCCGTGCTAAATTGCCCCTTGTGTCCAACGATGGCCAGGTTAGGGTGGATTGGCCACGCTAAATTGCCCCTTGGTGTGTGGGTTTGGTGGGGAGGGTGGCGGAGGGATGGAGGGGGTGGGGGAGGGGAGGGGGAGAGTGGAGGGGGAGGGGAGAGGGAGCGAAGGGGGAAGGGGAGTAGAGGGGAGGGGGAGTGAAGGGGAGGAGGACTGGTGGAGGAGGGAGGGGGGAATGGAGGGGAGGGAGGGAGTGGAGGGAGAGGGGGAGTGTGGAGGGGGGGGACGGGGGAGTGGAGGGGTGGAGGAGGAGGAGGAGGAGAGAAGGGGAGGGGAGACAGAGTGTAGGGGGAGGGGTAAAGGGAGGAGGAATTGAATGGGAGAGGGAAGTGGAGGGGGAGGGGAAGTGAGGGGGAGGGGGAATGGAGGCAGAGGGGGTAGTGGAGGGGGATGGAGAAGGGGAGGGGGAGGGGGAGGAGGGGCGGAGGCAGAGGGGGAGGGAGGGAGGGGAGGGTTAAAGAGGGGGAGCGGAGGGGAGGGGGGAGGGGGAGTGAAGTGTCTCCCATTGGCCGTTAGCAGCAGAGTTCGGAGCTGGGGCCCTGTCCAATCTCCACCCGGGATTCGAACCTCCCATTCCGAGGTTGGGATTTGGTGCCGTCGATAGGGTGGCCAACCCTGACTAAAGACATTCCTTGGGGGTGGGGGTCTCGTCACATGACCCGCCCCTCACGCTCGGGCCGTTAATCGGGCAACACACCCATCATGTGACGGCCTTCGTGCACCAATCAGAAGCAGGAAGACTCATCACCCCGTTGGACGAGGCTGGACTGACACCCAAACCGCCTTTCGTTTCCCCCTCCGTTCCCAACGTTTTTATATCTGTGAAGAGAAACATCCCGAGAGAATGGCGAGCGATCTTATTGAACATCCCAGAGACCCTCCCTGGGGTCGCACAAAGCCGCGCGCCCAGAGGCTTGATGGGAAATCCCTGGGAGGCTCCAGGCCCGTCCTGGAGGGCCGGCCGCACTGGATTGCGGCCGAGACTCGCTCTTGCTTTTCGGGGGAGAAGAAAGTCGGGGCGGGCGGACGTTAAATGGACGCCCCGGCTTCTGAAATCCCGATTTGCGGCCGTTCAGAAGGTGGCGGCAGCTTAAGCGACAGGAGGCAGGCGATGCCGGAGAGACGGAGGAGAGGCTCTCCCGATCTTGTCTGTTTTTTATTTTGGCGTGGCCTTTTAAGCAGCGATACTTTCAGTGGAATCCTCGTCCATCTGGCAGCCAGATGTGCTGTGCTTGCCTGTGGCAGCAGCTGGGAGGGGTGGGGTGGGGGGGGGCGCTCGGGCCTGTCGGGCCCTGGTGAAGCCTCTCTTCGCCGCTGACAGCAGAATCCCAGTCCGCAGGCTGCTGCGGGAACCGAGAAGGCCCCCAGCTCGTTCCCTGGGTGGGTGGGTGGGGAGGAAATCCTCGAGTGTGTCACAGTAAAGTCTAGGCCGGGCCCCCGACACTGATCATCCCTCCCTTTCCTGCTCCCCCCCCCCCTCCCCACTCCTCCCGGGGTTGGGGGGGGGAAGCCAGAGGAAGTGATGCAAAAGCCTTTACTTCACACAGGGAGGAGGACATGGCTGCAGAGAGACAACCCAGCCGGGCTGAGAATCATTTGAGGTGCTCCCTTCTAAGCAACTGTTCGAACCTTCGCCCTCGAACCAGGCCTCAGCACGAGCTGACACACTTTCCCTTTCAACTTTTAACACTTTCTCCTGCCGCGCTTCTTGCTATTCCCGTCTGGTTTTCAGCAAAACATCTTTTCGAGCAGTCGTCTTTGCGATGCTTGGCTTTGTACGGACTGCCAGATTTTTAAGTTTAAGCTCACTTGTTTGTGTCACATGTAGGCTGAGGTTGACGCTGCAGTGAAATTGCTGCGACGATCCCCCCCCCCCCCCCGCCCCCTGGTTGCCCACACCCCGGTGCCTGTTCGGGTACACCGAGGAGAATTTGGCACGGCCGGCGCACCCTAACCGGCCCGTCTTTCGAAGAAACCGGAGCAAACCCACCCGAACACAGTGGGGGGGGGAAACTCCACACAGATGATGACCCAAGCCGGGAATCGAACCCGGGTCCCTGGCGCCGTGAGGCGAACCCACTGTGCCGCCCAGGGTGGGGCTGGGTTGGGAACTTATTTGGAGTTCTTAGGCAGGTCCCTTGGGGGGCTTCGAAGGTAACTTGCGTCCGCTCGGACTCGATGGGCGATGAGACGGCTGGTAAATCCCGAACGGCTGACGTTGCCGTGCGTGCGTGGTTTAAAGAGTAGGGTAGATGACTTGTTCAGAGATCGGAGCCCCGTGTCTCTCCGTTACCTCGACGTCGCTGTGGTGTCGTAACCCTTTCGGGGAGGGGGGGTCGTCGCCCTTTGCACTGATGACGGGGGTTGGTTCCCCAGTCAGCCTTCTCCATTGAGGTTGGCCACCAGTTGGGGGGGGGGGGGGGAGTCTCCCAGGAGACAGCGGGGGTATCTATGGCTGCTTATTTGCCCCTTCTCAGCGCAGTTCCGCCCTCCCCTCTGAGACTGAACTCAAAGCAGGTCGCTGCTTCACGAGCCAGACGTACAAACAATATTTCATGGCCTTACCTAGAGGTGACACCTTTGGATTAGTAACCTGACGAGACAGGGTAGATGCAGGGAGGACATTCCCGATGGTGGGGGTGTCCAGAACCAGGGGCCGCAGTCTGAGGATTCAGAGGTGAGGAGACATTTCTTCGCCTGTGGAATTCAGGAAGTAGTTGATGCCAAAACATTGAAGAGGCGGCTGGGATGTAGCACTGGGGGGGAGGGGGGTCAAAGGTTATGGGGAGAAAGCAGGATTGGACGATTGAGTTGGATGGCCGTGATGAGGGGCCGAATGGCCTCTTCCTGCTCCTATCTCCTCTGCTGCAATGTACAGCAAGGGCAGCTCCCCCAGGACAAGATGGCCATTGCTAGGACGTGTCGATGGTACGGCTGTTCCTCACCGCGGTGCTGAGTTCTGGCGCTTTTGCCCAGCCTTCGGTGAGGTTTCAGCGAGCGAGCGTCACCGGGCCGTCTCTGGGGACCAATCCCGTTCCTGCCGTCACACCACGGGGGATGGTGAATCTTTGGAGATGTCTCACCCACAGAGCTGTAGAATCTCAGCCATTGTGTGTTTCTAAGATAGAGATCGATAGATTTCAGATTAGCAATAATATCTAGAGTTGTGGAGATAGCGTGGGTGTAAAGGAGATTGCAATGTCTGATCAGCCATGATCGTAGGCTTTTGATGGGCTGAATGGCCAACTCCTGTTCCTATGTTCCTAGACGGTCAGAGACTGGGTTGCCTCTCCCTCTCTGCCCAAAGGTACTGAGGCCAATTGTCCTTCCTGGTAACCAAGCACTTTGCTCCCTTGGGAACGGAGGGTTATTCTCCAATAGAAATCAATAAGGGACAGTTCTGTGATTGGCTGTGTTTCTGGCTGATGAGTGGAATGACCTTTGTCGGATTTAGGGAAGCATTATCGCTGTTTCTCCACAGAATCCCTACAGTGCAGAAAGAGGCCATTCAGCCCATTGAGTCTGCACTCGTTCTTTGAAAGATATGTTACCCAGGCCCAGCCCCCCTATCCCCACAACCCCAGACATTCCCCATGGCCAATCCACCTAACCTACACATCTTTGGACACTAAGGGCAATTTAGCATGGCCAATCCACCTAACCTACACATCTTTGGACACTAAGGGGCAATTTAGCATGGCCAATCCACCTAACCTACACATCCTTGGACACTAAGGGGCAATTTAGCATGGCCAATCCACCTAACCTACACATCCTTGGACACTAAGGGGCAATTTAGCATGGCCAATCCACCTAACCTACACATCTTTGGACTGTGGGGGGAAACCGGAGCACCCAGACGAAACTCACGCAGACATGGGGAGAATGTGCAAACTCCACACAGGCCAGAATCTGACCCGGGTTCCTGGCCCTGTGAGGCAGCGATGCTGACCACTGTGTCACCGTGCCAGACGTCGCAACGAATTCAAATTTCACCATCTGGGATTCGAGTCTGGGTCCTCGGAGCATTACTCTGGACTACTGGCAATGTCACCCTGCCACCCCCCTCCCCCCCCACCCTGCCAATCAGCTGGGCCAGGAGGGTGAGTGCTCCAGCTTGGGTTTCAGGTCTCTGACTCGCATTCGCCCCCCAGTGATGCTCACCGGAAGTGCGCGCGGGGTCAGACATTGGGCAGGGAATGGAGCTCCTTGGGTTAAGGTACCCAAACCCAACAGGCCAAGTGAAGCCAATCGGTGTGAGGGGGTGGGGGCGGTGGAAAGGAGAATCACGTCGGAGAGGTTTGATTGTGGAAATGAAACGAACGGCTTCATTTTTCATTCTGTCAGCTGAGTGCTGGGGTTGAGCTTGAGCGTGTTTAGCACAGAAAGTCATTGTAAACCCTTTTAAAAAAAAAAACCCCTCGCCACTCCGGATTGACAAAAGGGCTGGGCTTTGTCCGGGGGGGGGGGAGTCGGGCAGCGCTGAGGTTAGTGGCTGCAGTTTTCAAACAGTGTTACTACGTCCACTGTGAGGGTTTGCCTTGGAATTTTATGGGAAGGCTGCGTTACATTAAAGGTAAAAAAGAAATCTGTTTCCAATGTATTTCCTGTCGGCTTCTGTGCACAAACAGCCACTTCTTTTGGAAAGGCACGCCGCTTTCTCCTGTTCCCTGATCAGGATCAGTACATTACTCTGTGACACCCAAACAGGCAAGTTTTTATACAATCATTCAGACAGTGAGTGCCAACTGCTTATTCAGCAGTGAAGGGGGGGTGGGGGCAGAGTGCACCCACGCACTGTTCTTTATACTTTTTGATTTGGTTTGACTTATTATTGTATTAGTGAAAAGTATTGTTTCTTGCATGTTATACAGACAAAGCATACCATTCATAGAGTACATGGGGGAGAAGGAACAGACAGAGTGCAGGATGTAGGGTTACAGTCACAGCTAGGGTGTAGAGAAAGATCAACTTAATATTTGATTTGCTTTATTATTGTCACATGTATTAGCACACAGTGAGAAGTATTGTTTCTTGTGTACTTTCCCGACAAAGCATACCATTCATAGAGTACATAGAGGAGAAGGAAAGCAGATGGTGCAGAATGTAGTGTTACTGTCATAGCTAGGGTGTAGAGAAAGATCAACTTAATATTTGATTTGATTTATTATTGTCACATGTATTAGCACACACTGAGAAGTATTGTTTCTTGTGTACTTTCCCGACAAAGCATACCATTCATAGAGTACATAAGGGAGAAGGAAAGGAGAGGGTGCAGAATATAGTGTCACAGCCATAGCTAGGGTATAGAGAAAGATCAACGTAATATTTGATTTGATTTATTATTGTCACATGTACTGGTGAAAAGTATTGTTCCTTGTGCGCTATATGGACAAAGCATACCGTTCATAGAGAAAGAAACAAGAGAGTACAGAATGTAGTGTTACAGTCATAGCTAGGGTGTAGAGAAAGATCAACTTAACGTGAAGTAAATCTATTCAAAAGTCTGACAGCAGCAGGGAAGAAGCTGTTCTTGAGTCGATTTGTGCGTGAGCTCAGACTTTTGCACTGTTTCCCCGACGGAAGAAAGTGGAAGAACGTGGCTGGAATTTTAACACCACGCTGCCCCGGAATTACTTGCAGAACGGAATTCTCCGATCCTTTGGGCAGGAATTTATGCGCATCGTCCTAACGAGATCGTAAAATCCTTGCCCGTATGTTCGGGGTGCGTGGGGTCCTTGATGATGCTTTTTCGAGGCAGTGGGAAGTGTAGACGGAGTCAGTGGATGGGAGGCTGGTTTGTGTGATGGACTGGGCTTTTGTAGTTCCTTACAGTCTTGGGCAGAGCAGGAGCCCAGACCAAGCTGTGATACAACCAGAAAGAATGCTTTCTCTGGTGCATCTGTAAAAGTTGGTGAGGGTCATAGCGGACATGCCAAATTTCCTTAGTCTCCTGAGAAGGTAGAGGCGATGGTGGGGCTTTCCTAACCATAGTGCTGGTGAGGAATCCACCTTTGCGAAGTGAGAAATAGACAGACTTGCATTTATGTAGCGCCTTTCATGACCCCAGGACTTCCCAAGGCGACAGAGAAGCCCTTTTGAGGGGTCGCCACTCCTTGCCAGAGAGGGAATCTGCAAAGGTTCACCAGACTGATTTCTGGGATTGTTGTACAAGGAGGGATTGGGTTGGTCGGGCTCTGGAATTCCGAAGAACCAGAGGGGAATCTGGTTGAAAGGTGTAACGTTCTGTCGTGGGTGGACAGCCTGGATGGAGGGGGAGTGATTCCCTTTGGCTGGGGGGATAAAATCATGAGGGGCATAGATAGCCCCGAGATCTTTTCCCCAGGGTTGGGAAGTCCAAATCTAGAGGGCATGGGTTAAAGGTGAGAGGGGAAAGGTTTGAAAGGGACCTGAGGGGCACACACATCTTTTCCACACAGAGGGTGGTGCATGTGTGGAATGGACCTGCCAGAGGAGGTGGAAGAGGCGGGTACAGTTACCTTTAATAGACATTTAGACAGATACATGGATGGGAAAGGTTTGGAGGGATATGGGCCAAACCTGGGCAAATGGTCCAGCTTAGGAAACCTGGTTGGCAAGGATGAGCTAGGCCGAAGGGCCTATTCCCGTGCTGTATATCTCTATAACTCTACAAACATCTTCACTCAGAGAGTGGTGAACCTGCGGAATTCTCTACCCCAGGGGGTTATGGAGGCCCTGAATATATTTAAGGAAAAACGAGATAGATTTCTACACCAGAGCGGGCGAGGGGGCGGACAGTGGAAATATCTGTTGTCCTCGGGCGGGAGTTCCAGTCTCGCTGGAGCGAAGCTGTAAAATCCCGCCTCTGAAGGGGCCAAGAGGTTTGGGGACTATGGCTTTAAGATAGAGGGTCAGCCATGATTATGTTGAACGGCGGAGCAGGCTCGAGGGGCTGAATGGCCTTCTCCTATTTACTCCGTGTCTACGTAATGTAGGAAAGACGGCAGCCAATTGGTGCACAGCAAGCTCCCACAAACAACAACGAGATTATGGCCAAGAATTGGCTGTTTTTGGTGGTGTATGAGGGTTAAGTGTTGATGGGGAGCCCTGTTCCTGTGTGAAACAGTGCAGTGGGATCTCTATCCCGTGCCTCAGGACTTCCATTTACCGGCAGCAAAAACCCTGCGGCTGCTGGAGACCCAGGACTCAGCAGGTCTGGGGCATCGGCGGAAAGAGAAACTGAACTAAGGTTTCGGGTCATTGGGGTGGGGGGTCCACTTCAGGCCCCAGTCTAACCAGCTACGGGGCGGCCAGCGTCCTGGACATTCTGTTTCCGTCAAAGCAACTTCAGCAGGTTAACGCAACGGGGACAAATCCTGGGGACGGCACGGTGGCACTGTGGGTAGCACTGCTGCCTCACTGCGCCAAGGACCCGGGTTCGATTCCCAGCTTGGGTCACTGTCTGCACATTCTCCCCGTGTCTGCGCGGGTTTCCTCCAGGTGCTCCGGTTTCCTCCCACAGTCCGAAAGAGTGGTTAGGGTGCATTGGCCGGGCTAAATTCTCCCTCAGTGTACCCGAACAGGCGCCAGAGTGTAGGGGATTTTCACAGTAACTTCATTGCAGTGTTAATGTCAGCCCACTTGTGACCAATAAATAAACTTCAAAAAAACCTACACGGTGAGAGCTTGCAGACGGTGAATGACCCGAACTCGGGAGGCAACCGTCACTGGTTATTGTGCCATCCTGGATAGGCAGCTCCTTATGACCTTTCTTCCCCTCTCTCTCCTTTCAAAGCTGTGTGTGGATTATGGGGACGACGGCCAGCGCCGCGCAGCAGACGGTGTCCCTCGGGCCGGCCAGCGACAACGAGCAGAGCAACGGGACGACGGACAGCCGCCGCTCGATCAGCGTCAACTCCTTCCAGAACCTCAGCATCCACAACAAGGCCAAGTCCATCATCACCAACAAGGTGGCCCCCGTGCTGATCACGTGAGTGCCTCTGACTAGGCCGGGCAGGGAAGGCCCAGCACGTCCTCCCCCCCCACAGTACCTCAGATACCACAGCACACAACAAGGCCACTCGGCCCTCCCCCCAACTAATCCCTGCTAGCCCTTTCCGTCATTAGAGCCTGTTGGATCTGCTACGTTTCTATAGTGGGGAGGGTGTTGTGGGGAGGAGAGGGGGAGTGGGTAGAGCCGTGGAGAAATCTGAAAACTCGGGCCAGAGTTTTAAAACCGAAACCCCTCCCTCGACAGATGAGGAGAAGAAAATAATCCCCCCCCCCTACCCCCCCCACACAACCAAAACTATCTGTTTCCTGGTGGTTTATCTCTTGAGACGGGGGGTGTGGAGGGGGGAGGTGGGACTACCACAGCAGGATCTTGCAGTTTGATCTTCAATTCCTGGAAACTCCAGGCAAATCCTGGAAATCCCATAAGAACGAGGAGCAGGAGTAGGCCATTCAGCCCCTCGAGCCTGCCCCGCCATTCAATAAGATCATGGCTGATCTTTTTGTGGACCCACTCACCATAACCCTTAATTCCTTTACTGTTCAAAAATGTATCTATCCTTGCCTTAAAAACATTCAATGAGGGAGCCTCAACTGGGCAGGGAATTCCACAGATTCACAACCCTTTGGATGAAGAAGTTCCTCCTCAACTCAGTCCTAAATCTGCTCCCCCTTATTTTGTGGCTATGTTCTCCCTAGTTCTGGTTTCACCCGCCAGTGGAAACAACTTCCCTGCTTCTATCTTATCGATTCCCTTCAAAATCTCATGTTTCTATAAGATCTCCCCCCTCATCCTTCTAAATTCCAATGAATATAGCCCCAGTCTACTCAGTCTTTCCTCATAAACCAACCCTCTCAGCTCAGTGACTATCACTGTTTGCTGTGCGGATACATGGATTTGGGCCGGTGTCTGCGGGAGTTTGCGCATTCTCCCCGTGCTTGTGTGGGTTTCCTCCGGGTGCTCTGGTTTCCTCCCACACCCCACAGATGTGCTCTTGGGCTGATTGGTGTAACAAATTGTCCCTAAATTAGTCTCCCCTCAATCTGGTTTCCAATGTGGAGTGCCATAAGCGTAGACATGGGTCATGGGTGGAAGAGGGAACTCACATTGTTAAAATGGTGGCGTGGGCTCGTTGGGCCGAAGGGCCTGTTTCCCGGGCTGTGTTGTTCTTTGTCCTCTCAGCTCTTGTGCAAGACAGCAGGGAAGATTCCGATGGGCCCAATGGCCTTATCCTATAATCATGGAGATTGTGGTTTCTCTTGCACAGTGCTAGGGTCAGTAGAGTGTTGACAGACACATTGGGTCAGCCAGGGAAGACATCAAGTTTATTTCTGGCAATGAGTTTTGCTGAGAGCATTACAATGTCACTTTCTAATGATCAGTAATCCAGTTTGGTTTAATTGGATACGCAGGCCTGTGAGATGGAGTGTGGTGAGTGGGTGCAAATCATTTTTTTTTACAATGGCATCTTGCCAAAACCCAAAGCAGCTGTTTGCAGCATTAGACCCTTCTGGTGGTGGTTAAACCCTTGTGCTAACCCTTCCGGTAAGCGTAGGCAGGATCCCCCAGCTGCACACGCCCCCAAGGTCGGAAAATTTTACCCGAGGTGAACGGACCTTTGCGTAGAAACATAGAAACAGGAGGAGGCCTATCAGCTCTCTGAGTCTGCCCCGCCATTCATTTTCAACACGAGACCATAGCACAGTGGGTTAGAACCGCTGCCTCACGGCGCCAGGGACCCAGGTTCGATTCCCGGCTCGGGTCACTTGTCTGTGTGGAGTCTACACGTTCCCCCCGTGTCTGCGTGGGTTTCCTCCAGGTGCTCCAGTCTCCTCCCACAGTCCGTGCTGGTTAGGGTGCATTGGCCGTGCCAAATTCTCCCTCAGTGTACCCGCACAGGCACCGGAGGCTGGAGGTTTCAATCTCTCCCTCTCCCGCCCCCTCCACCCCGTCGCTCCCCGTCCCTCCCCCCTCCACCTCCCCGTCCCTCCCCCCTCCACCTCCCCGTCCCTCCCCCTCCACCTCCCCGTCCCTCCCCCCTCCACCTCCCCGTCCCTCCCCCTCCACCTCCCCGTCCCTCCCCCCTCCACCTCCCCGTCCCTCCCCCCTCCACCTCCCCGTCCCTCCCCCCTCCACCTCCCCGTCCCTCCCCCCTCCACCTCCCCGTCCCTCCCCCTCCACCTCCCCGTCCCTCCCCCCTCCACCTCCCCGTCCCTCCCCCCTCCACCTCCCCGTCCCTCCCCCCTCCACCTCCCCGTCCCTCCCCCCTCCACCTCCCGTCCCTCCCCCCTCCACCTCCCCGTCCCTCCCCCCTCCACCTCCCCGTCCCTCCCCCTCCACCTCCCCGTCCCTCCCCCCTCCACCTCCCCGTCCCTCCCCCTCCACCTCCCCGTCCCTCCCCCCTCCACCTCCCCGTCCCTCCCCCCTCCACCTCCCCGTCCCTCCCCCCTCCACCTCCCCGTCCCTCCCCCCTCCACCTCCCCGTCCCTCCCCCCTCCACCTCCCCGTCCCTCCCCCCTCCACCTCCCCGTCGCTGCCCTTCCACCTCCACGCTGTCCCTCCACATTCCTCACAAAACTATCCCTCCACACACAAGCCCTCATCATCAATCCCTCCCCACTCCCCTTCACCCTCCACTCCCCATACCTCTCTACTCCACTCATTCCCCTGCGCCCCTCCCCGAACTCCACCCTACCCCACTCCGAGAGAGTTCCTCTCTTGCTGTGTTTAATCCTATTGATAACCATCGCAGGAGAGGCGATGGCCTTGTGGTATTATTGCTAGACTATTAATCCAGAAACTCAGCTGATTTGTGAGGACCTGGATTCGAATCCCACCACGGCAGCCGATGGAATTTGAATTCAATAAAAAATGCCCGGGATTAAAAATCTATTGCTGACGATGAAACCATTGCCGGAAAAACCCACCTGGTTCCTTTAGGGAAGGAAATCTGCCGTCCTTACCCGGTCTGGTCTACATGTGACTCCAGAGACACAGCAATGTGGTTGACTCTCAACTGCCCTCCAAGGGCAACTAGGGATGGGCAATAAATGCTGGTCCAACCAGCGATGCCCATGACCCAGGAATGAATTAAATAAAAGTAGCTCCCACGGGATGTAAGATGTGGGAAGAGAGATGAAGATTCTTCACTTGTGATTTAATGAGGGGAAACAGGACTGAACTAAATCACCATCGTGAAGACTCTTGGACTGAGATTGAAGATGTGAATGAGGGGCGACACTAAATTTAGATCCAAGAGGTCAGAGAAACGGGTGTTTGATGGTGTTGGGTGGTGAGTGGAAGGTTAGTGAAGAGTTTAAGAATTCTTATCTGTTCGTTTCAGGTATAATTGCAAAGAAGAGTTTCAGATTCACGACGATTTGCTAAAAGCCAATTATACAATTGGTAGAATTTCGGATAAATTGCCGGAACACTATCTCGTTCAGGTAAGGTGGGAGCTTGAGTGAAGCGAGGGCAATGTGGAGCAGAGGGGAATCTGAAGATGTGGTGACCATCTGGGGTGAAGCGGTATGGACGAGATCCCAGGATCAGTCGATGGGTGATCAACCGGGTGACATCAGCTAAGCATCATTGAATCTTGCTGCACAGGTGGAGGCCATTTGGCCCCTCACGGTTGTGCTGGCCCCTTCACGAGTTAGACTCCAATTCTCCTCATGCCACATCTTCCCCCACCCTCCTCATCCTCTTCCAATTCATGTCCAGATCAACCGTGAATGACGGAACAGGCTGGAGGGGCTGAGTGGCCTTGTCCATTTTGAAACTTCCAGTGGAATCTGATTCCGTGTTTTTCAGTAATATATTCCAAACCTTATCAACCCTCAGTGAGGGAGGGGGATTAAAAACTGCTCTGCATTTCCCCTCGAGTTAGTCATTGTAATCTCTGCACTAACCCACTTTGCCAAAAATAATAGTTCCTCCCTGCTCGTCCTGTCAAAGAACATTCCAGTATATTGTACAGCGCCATCAACCCTGTGTGAGTGTGTGTGTGTGAGTGTGTGTGTGTGTATGAGTGTGTACATATGTGTGAGTATGTGTGCATGTGAATGTGTGTGTGTGTGTAAGTGTGTATGAGTGTGTGTGTATGTGTGTGTCTGTGTGTGAGAGTGTGTACGTGAGTGTGTAAGTGTGTGTGTGCGCGTGTGTGTAAGTGTGCGTGTGTGTGTGTGTCAGTGTGTACATGAGTGTGTGTGAGTATGTGTGTACGTGAGTGTGTGTGAGTATGTGTGTACGTGAGTGTGTGTGTGTGTGTGTGTGTGTGTGTGTATGAGTGTGTACGTATGTGTGAGTATGTGTGCATGTGAATGTGTGTGTGTGTAAGTGTGTATGAGTGTGTGTGTATATGTGTGTCTGTGTGTGAGTGTGTACGTGAGTGTGTAAGTGTGGGTGTGCATGTGTGAGTGTGAGTGTGAGTGTGAGTGTGAGTGTGAGTGTGAGTGTGAGTGTGAGTGTGAGTGTGAGTGTGAGTGTGAGTGTGAGTGTGAGTGTGAGTGTGAGTGTGAGTGTGAGTGTGAGTGTGAGTAATGCCGACTGCTGGGTGACTTGTGAGCCGATGCTATTTAAAGGGACAGCGCTTTCCTGAACGAGGTGAGTGAGAATTTCAGTAACAAGGCCCTCCATCTCACCACTGCCTGCGGTTGTAACATTGGGAGGGATTTTCACCGTTTGTGAACACTCTCTTCTGTGCGTTTTGTTTCCTTTTGTGCTCTCAGCCCCTTTAAGGGTGGACTTTAAGTTGAGTGTTTACCTGCGCTGTCACTGAGTCACTTGGCAGTGATGGAGGCGGACAGCTGTGCCCCCATTATCTCACTGTTCCCGCTCTGCACTGGCTCACTGCCCTCGCTGTGTGTCAGTGCCAGCGACCGCCAAGACGGGCAAACATGCTGCAGGAGGTATTACCCGACTGCTCCCACTCGACCCGTACCCTCACCATCCTCGAGAGAGAGAGAGAATCCCACCTCTCTGAGTGAAAGAAAGAACCTTCCTAATTTCACTCCTTAATAAATCTCATTCTAAGATTCTGTCCATTTGTTTAGCAGGTGCCAACGTCCTGGCCTCTATTCCAGAATGTTCCATAGCTTGGACAGCACTGGGCAGTGACTGGGAGATGACTGTGAGAGAGTTTATAGAACACCATAGACCACCAATCCAGTCACCGGGACCAGGGAGATCATTTTCGGAGTGATAGCGAGAACCCTTTCTTTGTCTGCAGGGCAATTTACTCACACACTAATCCCAGTATCCAATAATCCCAGTATCCAGTATTCCCAGGGTGATGTTAAAAGCCACTGGTTGTGACAGTCTGGGTGAATTTGGATGAGCTGACGCTCGCCGCCATCTGTATTTAGTTTCAGAGACCATGTTCTCCTGCGAGATTAAGGTGGATATTTTGGGTCTGGGTTTTGGCTGCCGGTTAATGGTTGGGTCATGCACACTGTTCAGAGAGTCTCCTTCCACACTCTGTCCAATGGAGTTTGACCCAGAACAGAGGCTTTGATCTCATCACTTGATGCTGATTTTCTTCCTTCCTTTCCTCCTCTTCCTCTCTTTCCCTGTCCTTTCTCCCTCTTTCCCCTCTGTCCCCTCTCTCCTTCTCTTCTCTCTCTCTCTCTCTCTCCTCCCCTCACCTCCCCTCTCTCCTCCCCTCACCTCCCCTCTCTCCCCCTCCCCCTCCCCCTCCTCCATCTCTCCCCCTCCTCCATCTCTCCCCCTCCTCCATCTCTCCCCCTCCTCCATCTCTCCCCCTCCTCCATCTCTCCCCCTCCTCCATCTCTCCCCCTCCTCCATCTCTCCCCCTCCTCCATCTCTCCCCCTCCTCCATCTCTCCCTCCACCTCTCTCTATCCCTCTCTCCACCTCTCTCTATCCCTCTCTCCACCTCTCTCTATCCCTCTCTCCACCTCTCTCTATCCCTCTCTCCACCTCTCTCTATCCCTCTCTCCACCTCTCTCTATCCCTCTCTCCACCTCTCTCTATCCCTCTCTCTCCACCTCTCCCGCCTCCCTCACTTCCCCCCGCTCCGCCTCTCGCTCCCCTCCCTTCCCCCTCCCTTCCCTCCTTCCTCGCCCCTCTCTTTCCCCCTTTCTCTCTCTCTCTCTCTCTCTCTCTCTCCCCCCCTCTCTATCTCCCCCCTCCCTCCCCTCACTTCCCCCCCCTCTCTCCGCCTCTCACTCCCCTCCTTTCCCTCCTTCCTCGCCCCTCTCTTTCTCCCTTTCTCTCTCCCCCTCTCTCTCTCTCCCCCCCCACTCCCCTCTCTCCCCCCTCCCCTTCTTGGGATTAACAATATTTTTAGTTAGGGATCTTGTAAGGATTTCACCCTTACCTGCAGCCCAGCAATTTCACAATATTAACATTCTGATTGTTGCTGTGAACTCCCTCAGTTTCCTCTCCCTCCCTATCTTTGTCCCCCAGTCCCTGTGACGCCCCAGTCTCTGTTCCAGCTCGGGCATCTCGAGATTTTAATCAATTTTCTTCTTGTGGGAGAACCCAGAGCTCGGGGGTCACTGATCCAATGTCACCCATTTCAGGTAGAGATGGGGACAATCATAGATTCCCTACAGTGCATAAGGAGGCCATTCAGCCCATCGAGTCTGCACTGACCACAATCCCATCCCCATGACCCCATGCATTTACCCTAGCTAGCCCTCCCGACACTAAGGGGCAATTTAGCAATGGCCAATCCACCTAACCCACACATCTTTGGACTGTGGGAGGAAACTGGAGCACCTGGAGGAAACCCACACAGACATGGGGAGAATGTGTAAACTCCAGACAGACAGTGACCCAAGCCGGGAATCGAACCCGGGTCCCTGGCACTGTGGGGCAGCAGTGCTAACCACTGTGCCACCGTGCTGCCCTTTAAACTTTTAATACCTGATTGTCTACTAATTCAAATTTCACCATCTGCCATGGTGGGATTCGAACCCTGGATCTCTGGATTTCACCTCCAGTGGCAATGCCCTATTATAGACGCCAAGTAAATGCAACTTGTTGTCCTTGGTCGAACTGTGGAAACTGGTTCCCGAATCCTCAGGTCCCGCTTGCTGTGGGAATCGTTGCGGAGAGTTCGACAGACAAACCAAAGATCCGTTGACCTTGGTTGGGAACTTCCGATCCTGGGGCAGGCGGGACCAAAAATCCTGTCCCGGGATTCGATCACTCCAGTGTTAAAGTTAAAGAGACTCGGCCCATGGTCTAAACTGTGTGGAGCGGTTATTTGGAGGGTTGGAATGGGATCCTGCCTGGTGTGTTTTTGGATGCTCCTGGGGTTGAACCTTTCTGCTGTGTTGCAGGGGAAATACTTCATGGTCTGTGACATCTACAGCAAGATCGATGTCTTGAACACTAGCGGCAGCCACGGGGTCCCCAACTTCAGGCAGGCCAAAGGAAACTACCCAGTGTTCGGAATGGGACAGGCCAGTCTTAACGGATTCAAGCAACTTCTCCAGGTCCTGCAGCAAGAAGGTTATGAGGTCAGTGTCCACCTTAGTTCCGTTGTCTTTAGACTGTTGTGGCATGGGGTGGCACAGTGGGTTAGCACTGCTGCCTCACAGCGCCAGGGACCCGGGCTCAGTTCCCAGCCTCGGGTCACTGTCTGTGTGCATGTTCTCCCCGTGTCTGTGTGGGTTTCCTCCGGGTGCCCCAGTTTCCTCCCACAGTCTGAAAGATGTGCAGGTTAGGTGGGATGGTCATGCTAAATTGCCCCTGAATGGCCAATCCATCTAACCTGCACATCTTTGGACACTAAGGGGCAATTTAGCATGGCCAATCCATCTAACCTGCACATCTTTGGACACTAAGGGGCAATTTAGCTTGGCCAATCCACCTAACCTACACATCTTTGGACACTAAGGGGCAATTTAGCATGGCCAATCCATCTAACCTGCACATCTTTGGACACTAAGGGGCAATTTAATATGGCCAATCTACCTAACCTGCACATCTTTGGGCACTAAGGGGCAATTTAATATGGCCAATCCATCTAACCTGCACATCTTTGGATTGTGGGAGGAAACTGGAGCACCTGAAGGAAACCCACGCAGACACGGGGAGAACATGCAAACTCCAGACAGACAGTGACCCAAGGCTGGAATTGAACCCGGTTCCCTGGCGCTGTGAAGCAGCAGTGCCACCCATGTGGGAGTTTCCTGTGTGCAAATTGACAGCCACATTTCCTGCATTGCAACAGCGACGGTGCCTCAGAGGCACAGCATTGGATACAAAGTCCTGTAATCGCGAGGGGTGCTATATAAATGCAAGTCTTTCATTTAATGACCACCCTTCTGTCCTTTCAGGAGATTCTGTTTTACTGTGTCCGCGAGGAGCCGGTGGTTTTCTTGCGTGTGGGTGAAGACTATATCCCCTACACCCCCCGATGCAAAGAAAACCTTCGTGAAAACCTCCATGACTTGGGGAGCAATGTGAGAGTGGAAAATCTGGAGCTGGCCATCAGGACGGAGGTAAACTTGGACAACATTCCCCGAAGGCAGAAGGACACGTTAGTAAGGTGGTGAAAACGGCATGAGGGACACTTGCCTTTATTAATCGAGGCACAGATCACAAAGCCTGGGAAGTCATGTTGGAGCTGTGTAGAACTCTGAGGCCACAGCTGGAGAACTGTGCGCAGTTCTGGCCTCCACATTGTAGGAAGGATGTGATTGCGCTGGAGGGGGTGCAGAGGAGGTCACCTGGACGCTGCCTGGGATGGAACATTTATGGAACAGTGGTTAGCACTGCTGCCTCGTAACGGCAGAGCCCCAGGTTCAGTTACCAGACTGGAAATTCTCGCCTGAGGCCAAGAGATTTTTCCATTCGAACAAAGAACATTACAGCATAGGAACAGGCCCTTCCAGCCCCTCTAGGCCTGAATCATGATGCCTGCCTAAACTAAAACTGTATGCACTTACAGAATCCTTATCCTTCCATTCCCATCCTGTTCATGTATTCCCTTAAATGCCGCTATTGTACCTCTGAATCCAATGCCAGACCCTCGCCTGCTCCGATTCTGTGGCGGGGAGAGGTGGTAGACTTCCGGCTGATGTCTCTGAGTCAGGTAACACTGACGTCAGTCGTCCAGCCCAGTGGCTTCAGAGAACAGCTCGCTCAACCCAGTAACTGGCGCACGGGCTTCTTTCTGGCTTCACAGTCGGTGCCTGTTATACGCCGGTTAGTTTAACGTCTGTTGTAGGTAAAATGTTAGAATCCGTCATTATAGGAGGGAAATTGCGAGGCATCTTGAGGGGAATTGCTTGATAGAGCAGACGCAGCACGGTTTCATTGAAGGGAAGTCGTGTCTGACAAATTTACTGGAGTTCTATGAGGATGTGTCTAGGGCGGTGGATAGAGGAGAGCCAGTGGATGTGGTCTTTCTGGATTTTCAGAAGGCGTTTGACAAGGTACCTCACAAGAGGTTATTGCAGAAGGTCAGGGGACATGGAGTTGGGCGTAGGGTGTTAGCGTGGATAGAGGATTGGTTGTCAAATAGGAGGCAGAGAGTGGGGGTCAATGGGTGCTATTCGGGATTGGCGGTTGGTGACTAGTGGAGTGCCCCAGGGGTCGGTGCTGGGGCCTCAGCTATTTACCATTTATATAGATGATCTGGAGGAGGGAACCGAGTGTAGGGTGTCGAAATTTGCTGATGACACCAAGATTGGGGAACGGCAAATTGTGCGGAGGGTGTGGAGAGTCTGCAGAAGGATCTAGATAGGCTGGGCGAATGGGCCAGGAAATGGCAAATGGAATTTAATGTTGGCAAGTGCGAGGTGGTCCACTTTGGTAGGAATAATGGTAGGAAGGACTATTACTTACAGGGCGAAAAACTGCAGCAGGCGACGGTGCAGAGGGACCTCGGGGTCCTTGTGCATGAGTCGCAAAAACCCAGCCTGCAGGTGCAGCAGGTGGTCAGGAAGGCGAATGGGATGCTGGCCTTCATAGCGAGGGGGATTGAATATAAAAGTAGGGAGGTCTTGCTGCAGCTGTATAGGGCATTGGTGAGGCCGCAGCTGGAGTACTGTGTGCATTTTTGGGCGCCGCACCCGTGCAAAGATATTTTGGCCTTGGAGGGAGTGCAGAGGAGGTTTACTAGGCTGATTCCGGAGTTGAGGGATTGAGCTATGAGGAGAGGCTGAATAAACTGGGCTTGTACTCGTTAGAGTTTAGAAGAATGAGAGGAGATCTCATTGAGACGTATAAGATGATGAATGGGATGGATAGGATAGAGGTGGAAAGACTCTTCCCGCTCAGAAAAGACAGTAGGACTAGGGGGCACAGCCTCAAGATAAAAGGGGGGCGGGTTTAGAACAGAGTTGAGGAGGAACTTCTTCACTCAAAGGGTGGTGAATCTCTGGAATTCTCTGCCCGTTGAAGTGGTGGAGGCTGCCTCGCTAAATATTTTTAAGACGCGGGTTGATGGGTTTTTGATAGGAGAGGGGATTAAGGGTTATGGGGAGAGGGCGGGAATGTGGAACTGAGCAGCGACAGATCAGCCATGATCTTATTGAATGGCGGGGCAGGCTCGAAGGGCTGGATGGCCTACTCCTGCTCCTATTTCTTATGTTCTTATGCCTGTACCCCCACAGAGAGATCACCCATCCCATTGCACCCAAAGCCACAGTGTTGATAAAAGTGAAGGTCGTACCTGTTGAATACTGGGGCGGCATGGTGGTTAGCACTGCTGCCTCACAGTGCCAGGGACCCAGGTTCAATTCTGGAGTCTGCATGTTCTCCCCATGTCTGCGTGGGTTTCCTCCGGGCGCCCCAGTTTCCTCCCACACTCCAATGACGTGCGGGTTAGGTGGATTGGCCAATTTAAATCGACCCTAGCGTCCAGGGAGATGGGAGGTTAGCAGGGTAAAATGTGCGGGGTTAGGGGCCTGGGTGGGATTGTGGTGGGTGCGGACTTGATGGGCCAAATGGCCTCCTTCTGCACTGTAAGGATTCTATGAATGTTACAACCTTGACGTGTGTTAGCAATGAAAACTCTCCCCTTTTTTGCTTTCCATTTACAGCTTTATAACTTTGCCCAGTTGAACGAGAATATCAATTATGTCTACAACGACATCGAACACTTTAAGGATGAACCTCGGACCATTCACATTGGCAGCGAAGAGGACATCCAAGTCACAGAAGAGGTTTACAGGAGACCTTTCTTTACCAAGCCCTCCTGCAGGTAAGCAGAGTGAGTTACCATGGTTACCCGCACGGTTAATGGAAACCCACGCAGACACGGGGAGAATGTGCAGACTCCAGAATTGAACCTGGGTCCCTGGCACGCGTGGTTTGGGGCGTTTTCCTCCTCAGAGCAACATCGCCAGTAAATCCACGGCCTATAACTGATTGGGAAGTGCTCTCCCCCTCGCTGAGAGGGTGCTTAGAGTGGGATACCCGTCAAATGGATTGCTGACCTCAGGCCGTTATTCAAGGGTAAGTACGTACACAAAAGCACGGCGGCACAGTGGTTAGCACTGCTGCCTCACAGCGCCAGGGACCCGGGTTCGATTCCGGCCTCAGCTGTGTGGAGTCTGCACATTCTCCCCGTATCTGCATGGGTTTCCTCCAGGTGCTCCAGTTTCCTCCCACATTCCAAAGATATGTGGGTTAGGTTGATTGGCCGTGCTAAATTAACCCTTGTCAGGGGATTAGCAGGGTCAGTATGTGGGGTTATGGGAATAGGGCCTGGATGGTCAGTACAGACTGGATGGGCTGAATGGCCTCCTTCTGCATTGTGGGAATTCTATGATTCTAGCACGTTCCTCAGTGCGCAAATTTGTATTTAGTTTGCGCTCAGGAGTGGGACTGTGTGGAATGTGACTGAACAGGGGGAGTGTGGCTGAACTGGGGAATGGGTCTAGGATCAGGCCCCCCTCCCACACCTTCTACCCAATTTAGTCACCTGCCCCCTCTTTCTGCTCAGGTTTACCCTCATGGCTGACGAATTGGGGCCAAGCTACTGAAAGGCCACAGGAATCTTTAGGAGTTGTATCCACCGTATACCCTTTCTATCAGCTTGATGGTGGCCATTTTCTGGTTCCTCAAAAGGATTCTGGGAAATGAGGCTGTGACCTCAGGTTTGGTGGGAAACCGAGCCGAGTTGAAACCAGACAGGAGCAGGAGGCCGTTTTGAAAATGATCACGGCGATGGGCAGCTTTACTTCTGTCGCTTGCTTTCAGTCATAAATCGCACAGATAAAATAGCGCCACTGGCCCTTCACTCTGGGCTAGCTGGGTAAAACCATGTGTCCCGGCTCAGAACGAGATGGGGTAACTGGGGGGGTGGTGAAACAAAATGAAAATGCATTACGAGCTAAAATTTGGCAATTGTCAGGGTCATTTTCACAATGTTCCTGTGGGAAAAAAAACATGAACGAGGGCCCTAGTTAGCGTAGTTTAGTCTGACGCACCTCTACGAGATGTCCCAGCGCACTCTCCCTCACCGAAGTTTCCATCGACATTTCCATGTTTATGTGAGAGAGATATGTTTACCGCGGGACCTTTCCCTGCTGTTTATTTTGTATGCCCTGTGTTCCATCAATGTCTGGAAGGGAACGTATTCTATCTTAGATGTTCGCTTGGCTCAGTTGGGTCTCTCCCTCTCTCTCCCTCGCTCTTAATAAGAACACAAAGAACATAAGAACTAGGAGTAGGAGTGGGCCATCTGGCCCCTCGAGCCTGCCCTGCCATTCAATAAGATCCTGGCTGATCTTTTCATAGACTCAGCCTCCACTTATCCACTCACCGTAACCCTTAATCCCTTTACTGTTCAAAAATTATCTATCCTTCCATAAAACATTCAATGAGGGAGCCTCAACTGGGCAGGGAATTCCACAGATTCACAACCCTTTGGGTGAAGAAGTTCCTCCTCAACTCAGTCCTAAATCTGCTCCCCCTTATTTTGAGGCTATGCCCCCCTGGTTCTAGTTTCACCCACCAGCCCTGTCTCTATCCTATTTCCTTCATAACCTTGAACGTTCCTATAAGATCTCCCCTCCTCCTTCTGAATTCCAATGAGTATAGCCTCAGAACTGCCCAGGAGGAGGCTGTGTCTGCTTGTTCCTCTCTGTGACAATGTCCTGTTTGATGTCCGTTCTTTCAGATATCACCGGTTACCGCTGTCCGTCGATAGGTTACCGCTACAGTCGCAGATAGACGCTTTTGTTAATACTCTCAGGGTAAGTACACACTTGGACATTTTCTTATTCCTTATTCGTTCGTTTTTGAGACGTGCGTGTCGCTGACTGTGCCAGCAGTTATTGCCCCGTCCCTAGTTGCCCCCTGAGAAGGTGGTGGTGAGCTGCCTTCTTGAATTGCTGCAGTCCCTGGGGTGTAGGTACACCCACAGTGCTGTTAGGGAAGGAGATTTTTTTTTTTGACCCAGTGACAGTGAAGGAACGGCCGATATATTTTCAGGTCAGGATGGTGAGTGAGTTGGAGGGGAACTTGCGGGTGGAGCTAGAACAAAGAACAACACAGCACGGGAAACAGGCCCTTTGGCCCAACGAGCCCGCGCCGCCGTCCCACTGTCTCAGTGACCTATTCATGATTTTAGTCTACACCTAACGTGCGAGGATCAGGGAGGTCCAATTTAGGGACAATTTAGTACCCAATCAATCAGCCTAAAAGCACATCTTTGGGGGATGTGGGAGGAACCGGAGCACCCGGAGGAAACCCACGCAACCACGGGGAGAACGTGCAAACTCCCACAGACACAGGCCCAAATCCATGTGTCCGCACAGCAACAGAGATAGTCTCTGAGCTGTCATGTTGCCCTTGAGATGGTCCAGTTTAAGCACACCAACGACATGAAGCAATAGGCAACTCCCGAAGCAACGTCCAAGAGCAGCCCACTACAACCTGCCGCATGCATGCCCCTTGCTGGACTTAAATGCCTGTGGAGACAAAAAAATCATTATTAAACAGGCAAAGACTGTAACATCCCTAAGGCAAAACGTATTCCCAAGCCTACAATGTTTAGTAAGGCCTACTATATCCCCCTATATGTAGCCCGCTCATATGGCTGTCTAAGTGACTCTTAAACAACCCTAGCGTGCCTGCTTCCACCACCTTACTCGGCAGTGCATTCCACACCCCCACTACCCTTTGCGTGAAAAACTGCCCTCTAATATTTGTCTTATACCTAGCCCCCCTCACCCTAAGCCCGTGACCCCTCGTTCTATCCATTTCTAATAGCGGAAAAAGCTTACCACCATTTACTCTATCTATCCCCTTCATAATCTTATAAACCTCTATTAGATCCCCCCTCAGCCGACGTCTCTCAAGGGAGCTGTTCCCAGATATCTGCTGCCCTTGTCCTTCAAGATAGGTGGGTTTGGAAGGTGCTGCCTAAGAAAGCTTGTTGCTGCAGTGCATCTTGTAGATGGTACACACAGCCTCTGTGTGTTGGTGGTAGAGGGCGTGAATGTTTTGTGGATGGGGTGCCAATCAAACGGGCTGCTTTGTTACAGAATCATAGAATTTTTTCAGCACAGAAAGAGGCCATTCAGCCCATTGTGACTGCATTGGTTCCCGAAAGAGCTAGTCCCATTCTCCAGCCCTACCTCCTCCTGGGTGGTGTCGAGCTTCTTGAGCGTTGTTGGAGCTGCTCCCATCCAGGCAAGTGGGGCGTATTCCATCACCCTCCTGTCTGTGCATTTTCGATGGTGGGCAGGCTGTGGGGAGTCAGGAGGTGAGTTACTCACTGCAGGGTTCCCAGCCTTTCAGCTGCTCTTGTAGCCACAGTGTTTATTTGGTTGGACCCAGTTCAGTTTCTGGTCAACAAAACCCCCAGAATATGGAGTCATAGAATCCCTGCAGTGCAGGAGAAGGCCATTCAGCCCATTGATTCAATGTAGGCCCACTTCTTTTTCTCATCCAAGTCCTATCCCTGTAACCCCATGCATTTACTCCACTGATCTCTCTAACCCACATATCTTTGGACACTAAGGGGCAATTTAGCATGGCCAATCCACCTAACCTGCACATCTTTGGACATTAAGAGGCAATTTAGCATGGCCACTCCACCCTAACCTGCACATCTTTGGACACTAAGGGGC